>NC_133136.1:600000-900000 GCF_048418815.1 Hemitrygon akajei | reverse complement strand
CATAACACAGCCAACCAGAAAACATCCCTTTTTAAACCACATCTTTAACAATCAACTTCAACATACACCTGGCCACTGAGGTCAGACTAACTAGTCTATAACTTTCTTTCTTCTGTCTCTCCCTTCTTGAAGAACGGAGTGACATTTGCAATTTTCTAGTCTTTCGGAACCAATCCAGAATCTAGTGATCCTTGAAATATAATTACTAATTCCTCCACAATCTCTTCAGCCACATCTTTCAGAACCCTGGTCCAGAAGACTTTTCTATCTTCAGACCTTTCAGTTTCCCCAAGAACCTGCTCCTTAGACAACAGACAATAGACAACAGGTGCAGAAGTAGACCATTCGGCCCTTCGAGCCTGCACCGCCATTTTGAGATCATGGCTGATCATCTACTATCAATACCCGGTTACTGCCTTGTCCCCATATCCCTTGATTCCCCTATCCAACAAGATACCTATCTAGCTCCTTCTTGAAAGCTTCCAGAGAATTGGCCTCCACTACCTTCCGAGGCAGTGCATTCCAGACCCCCACAACTCTCTGGGAGAAGAAGTTTTTCCTTAACTCTGTCCTAAATGACCTACCCCTTATTCTCAAACCATGCCCTCTGGTACTGGACTCTCCCAACATCTGGAACATATTTCCTGCCTCTATCTTGTCCAATCCCTTAATAATCTTATATGTTTCAATCAGATCCCCTCTCAATCTCCTTAATTCCAGCGTGTACAAGCCCAGTCTCTCTAACCTCTCTGCGTAAGACAGTCCAGACATCCCAGGAATTAACCTCGTGAATCTACTCTGCACTTCCTCTACAGCCAGGATGTCCTTCCTTAACCCTGGAGACCAAAACTGTACACAATACTCCAGGTGTGGTCTCACCAGGGCTCTGTACAAATGCAAGAGGATTTCCTTGCTCTTGTACTCAATTCCCTTTGTAATAAAGGCCAACATTCCATTAGCCTTCTTCACTGCCTGCTGCACTTGCTCATTCACATTCAGTGACTGATGAACAAGGACTCCTAGATCTTTTTGTATTTCTCCCTTACCTAACTCTACACCGTTCAGATAATAATCTGCCTTCCTGTTCTTACTCCCAAAGTGGATAACCTCACACTTATTCACATTAAACATCATCTGTTAAGTATCTGCCCACTCACCCAGCCTTTAGTATTACTTAGTAATGGTAACTTCACACACTTCATGACCCGACACCTGGAACTTCCACCATAGTGCTAGTGTTTTCCACAGTGAAGACTGATGCAAAATACTGACTCAGTTCATTCGCTATTTCCTTGCCCCCCATTACTACTTCTTCAGCATTGTTTTCCGGTGGTCCAGTATCCACTCTCTCCTCTCTTTCACCT
Source organism: Hemitrygon akajei (assembly GCF_048418815.1). Taxonomy (NCBI): domain Eukaryota; kingdom Metazoa; phylum Chordata; class Chondrichthyes; order Myliobatiformes; family Dasyatidae; genus Hemitrygon; species Hemitrygon akajei. The sequence goes on along the minus strand of NC_133136.1, from coordinate 898,636 downwards.
TTATGTATCTGAAGAAACGTTAGGTATCCTCTTTAATATTATTGGCTAGCTTGCTTTTGTATTCTATTTTTAACTCCTTAATGATTTTTTTTAGTTGCTTTCTGTTGGAATTTGAAAGCTTCCCAATCCTCTGTTAATCCTCTAATAAAGCACTAATTTTTGCTCTATTATATGCCACTCCTTGGCTTTTATGTTGGCTTTGACTTCTGTTGTTAGCCTCGTTGTGTCATCGTTCCTTTAGAATACATCTTACTCTTAGGGATACGTATATATATATATATATATATACACACACACACTGTGGCTTCAAAATTGCTTCCAGAAATTCCAGCCATTGCAGCTCAGTCGTCATCCCTGCCAGTGTTCTTTTTCAAGCAATTCTGGCCAACTCCCCTCTCATGCCTCTAATTCCCTTTACCAGTGTAATACTGATAATTCTGACTTTAGCCTTTCCTTCTCAAAATTCATGGTGAATTTGATCATATTATGATTATTTGCCCCCAAGGATTCTTTTGCCTTAAGCTCTTTAATCAATTCCAGATTATTGCATAACACCCAATTCCGAATATCTGATCCCCAAGTGGGCTCAACCACGAGCTGCTCTAAAAAGCCATCTCGTATGCATTTTAGAAGTTGCCACTCTTGGAATCCCTGCACCAACCTGATATTCCCAAGCTACCTGCGTATTGAAATCCTCCATGACTATTGTAACATTGACCTTTTGGCTTGCATTTTCTATCTCCCACTGTAATTTGTAGACAACATCGTTGCTACTGGGGGTCTGTATATAACTCCCATCAGGGTCTCTTTACCCTCGCAGTTCCTTAGCTCTATCCACAATAATTCGACACCATCCAACCCTATGTCAGCTCTTTCTAATGATTTGATTTGATTTAATCTTTCTACCTGGCTCTCTAAAATCTCTCTTCAGGACCTCCTCACCTTGTCTACCTATGACATTGTTGCTCACCCTCACCCTTGAAAATGCCATGGACCCAATCAAAGACATCCCTGATCCTGGGACCAGGGAGACAATATACCATCCAGGTGTCTGTATCATGTCCACAGAACCTCGTCTCTGGTCCTCTGACTAAGGAATCTCCTATCAACACTGCAGTCCTCTTCACCTCTCTGTTCTTCTGAGTCACAGCACTTGACTCGGTTACCGTCACTCCCCCCCCCCCCCCCCCCCCCACACCCCTGTAGGTTGTCCCACTCAATAGTATCTAAAGTTGTATACTTATTATTGCGGAAATGGTGACAAGTGTACTCTGCACTGGCTGTGCATTTCCCTTCTTTCTCCTGATAGTCACCCAGTTACCTATCTCCTGCAACCTTGTAGTGACTACCTCCCTGTAACTTCTGTCTATCATCTCCTCATTCTTCTATATGAGTCGAAGGTCATCAAGCTGGAGCTTCAGTTTTTTAATGCTTTCTCTGAGGAGCTGCAACTTGGTGCACTTGGTACAGATGTGTTTATCTGGGAGGCTGCAGGTCTCCTAGATTTCCCACAGTACAAAACACTACCTGGAGCCAGACTAATTTACTCTGTCTTAACAGATTTGGAATGAACAAATACGGTTAGAGAGAGCAAGAAACTTACAAGAGAACCTACCTCACCCAAACCAAATCTCGATTAAGCCTAAAATACAAATAAGAAAAAATCCGCAGATGCTGGCAATCCAAGTATAGACAATGTTTCAGGCCAAGGCCCTTCATCAGGAGTTAATGGTCTCAGTCTGAAACGGCGACTAAACACTTTTCTGACGGATACTGACTGGCCTGCTGAGTTCCTCCAGCGTTTGTGCGTGTTGCTTGCCTAAGCCTGATGAGCCAAAGCCACTCTCAACACTGGCTCATTCCAAACAGAAGGCTGTTACACTTGCACTTGATTTTTTCTTGTTGATCCTTTCTAATGAATCCTCTTGCTGATCACTCACTCCTGAAATCAGAAAAACTGCTGGGAAACTGCATTCAAAATCTCAGTTACTGCCCTGATTAAAAAGTAGCTCATTTCACACATCTTGATAATCCAACAGGTCTAGATTATCAAGAGCAGAAGGTTAATTTAGGAGAGGGTAAATTTTCTGAGGTAGCAGTGTGGTTCGAAGATGGGTGTTGTTTTAAATGAATACCTCTCGCCTGTATTTATTTTGGAGAATATCATCGAACCTACTCGATTCAGGAAAAATTCAAATTCAGATTTATCACATGTGAATCAAAACACAGTCAAATGTATCATTTGTGTTAACTACCAGCACATTCAATCGTGTGCTGTGGGAAGCCCGCATGTGTTGCCATTGAACACATTCTTTACATTCACAGTCCAGGCTGGGAAAAGTATGTGCATCCTTGTATTTCATAACTGGTAGAATTTCCTTTTGCAGCAATAACCTCCACCAAACATTTCCTGTAGCTGCAGATCAGACTTGGATAATGATAAGGAGGAATTTTAGACCATTCCTCTATACAAAACTGTTTCAGTTCATCAATATTTCTGGGATACTTAGTCCTCTTTAGGTCATGCCACTGCACCTCAATAGGGTTAAGGTCTAGAATAGGACTTGGCCACTCTGAAACATTATTTTTCTTCTTTTTGAAACCATTCTGAAGTTAATTTAGTCTTGTGTTTCAGATCATTTTCTTCTTGCATCATCCAACTTCTATTAAGCTTCAGTTGTCACCCTGACATTTTCCTCTAAAATGTCTTGATACAATTTTGAATTCATTGTTCCCTCAACAATTGCAAGCTGTCCAGGCCCTGGGACAGCAAAGCAGCCTCAAACTATGATGCTCCTTCCACCATGCTTCATTTGGGATGAGGTTTTCATATTAATCTGCAATGCCTTTTTCCCTCTAAACATAGCAGTGCACATTTCTACCAGAAAGCTCTACTTTTGTCTCATCAGTCCAGGTGAACATTGCAGTCCATTACAGAACATTGTCCAGGTACTTTTTTTGCAAACTTGAGACATGCAGTACTGTTTTGTTTTTGGAGAACAGGGGTTTTCTCCATGGTGTCCTTCCAGAAACACCATTCTTGTTCAGCCTTTTTCTTATAGTGGACACATGAACAATGACTTTAGCAAGTTCTAGAGATTTCTGCAGGTCTTTTACTATTACCCTTGGATTCTTTTTCACCTCCTTCAGTATTGCACGTTGTGTTCTTGGTGTGATCTTTGCAGGCCTCTCTCTCCTAGGGAGAGTAGCAACAGTACTGAATTTCTTCCATTTGTAGACAATTTCTCTTACTGTGGGCTGATGAACACGCTGGTCTTTAGAAATATTTTTGTACCCTTTTCCAGCTTCATGCATTTCTACAAGTCTTCTTCTAAGGTCCTCTGAAAGTTGCTTTGATCGACGCATGGTGCCCTTAGACAGATCTTTCTTGAGAAGAGCAGGCTCTGTCAGTAACCTGATTTTGTGTGTTTTTTATAGCGCAGGGTATCTCTACAAACCACACCTCCAATCTCATCTCATTGATTGGAACACCTGACTCCAAACAGCTTTTGTAGAAGGCATTACCTCAGAAGTTCACATTTTATTTGAACATACAAACATTTGTAGATTGATGAGAAGTAGTACAATTGTTTGCGTGTTATTAGTTTATACAGATTGTGCTTATCCATTATTGTAACTTAGAAGAAGATCAGACCACGTTATGAGTAATTAATGCAGAAAACCAGGTTCACAAACCTCCTTTGTTTCTAGTCCTGATGAAAGGTCTTGGCCCGAAAAGTCAACTTTCCATGTATGCTGCTTTGGATTTCCAGCGTCTGGAGAATCTCTTCTGTTTTTGATGCAGTATGCAATTGGAATTTTCCCTCTTTAATTCCCTTTCCAACTTCTTTTTCAATTTCCTTTCCATTACAGTTGGTCAGATGTAACTCATCATTCCATTAGTTCACTCAGATGTAACCCATTGTTCCATTATAGTTTGGCCAGACATAATTCATCGTTCCATTACAGTTTGGTCAGTTGTAACCCATCATTCCATTACAGTTTGGTCAGAAGTAACCCATCGTTCCATTACATTTTGTTCATAGTCGGTTCGACTTCCCTTTAGCTAGATTCCTTGCCATTCAATGAAGTTGGTCCTTATTAAATTTTATAATTTTAGATTACTCCTTTTGTTTTTCCACTAAATCACACCAAGTACTATAGACTCTGTTCCTAAACTACTTTTTGTTTGGCATGGATCAGCTCACTTGACAGAACCAAGTCCTATCATGCCTCCTTCCTCTTCAGACTGGTGTCATGCAGTTGTCTCTGCTTTGTCATTCACTCTCTAAAACCATTCCTTTTGTGTTTCAGAAAAATCAATTTTAACAATTTTTCCACATACCCACGTTCTTTCAATTGGCTTTCACCAGCCACTTTTCCAGCCTTCTTCCTTATGTACGTGGCACCATGTGAATTCTCTAAGGCATCGACATCCACTTTGAAAGACATAGCTTCCAGTGAAGGCAAGTGCTTGCTAAGTCTGGACAGAAACATTCAGGAAATGTAAGTGTAATCGTTAAATGGACCTTTTTAAACTTTCATATTTCTCAATTTATCAGTGCACTGACAGGTACATATATTGGCAAGAAGGGTATGGACCTTGTGCAGGAAAAAGTTACTTGTGTAAATGGGCAAAAAGGTCAGCATGGATGTGATGTGCTGAAGACCAGAACATAAAACCATAAGACAAAGGAGCAGGATATTGAGTATGCTCCGCCATTCCATCATGGCTGATTTATTATCCCTCTCAGCCCCATTCTCCAGCCTTCTCCATGTAACCTTTAACATCCTTTCTAATCAAGAACCTATCAACCTCCACTTTAAATATATCCAATGACTTGGCCTCCATAACTATCTGTGGCAATGAATTCCATGGAGTCGCAAGGCTGTGGGACTGGATGGCATCCCAGGGCGAGTACTCAGGATGCGTGTGGCACACCTGGCGGGTGTGTTTACAAACATCTTTAATCTCTCCTTCTCCCATTGTAGAGTGCCATCCCTGCTTCAAAACATCCACCATTGTCCCTGTACCTAAAAAGACCAAGGTAACATGTCTGAACGACTGACGTCCTGTTACACTCACCTCAATAAGACTATAAGATACAGAAGCAGAAGTAGGCCAATCGGCCCATCAAGTCTGCTCCGCCATTCAATCATGGGCTGATCCAATTCTTCCAGTCATCTCCACTCCTCTGCCTTCTCCCCATATCCTTTGATGCCCTGGCTAATCAAGAACCTATCTAAATCTGTCTTAAATGCACCCAATGACTTGGTCTCCACAGCCGCTAGAGGCAACAAATTCCACAGATTTACCATCCTCTGACTAAAGTAATTTCTCCACATCTCTGTTCTAAGTGGCCATCCTTCAATCCTTTAGTTGTGCCCTCTTGTCCTAGAATCCCCTACCATGGGAAATAACAGCCATATCTAATCTGTTCAGGCCTTTTAACATTTGGAATGTTGCTATGAGATCCCCCCCTCATTCTCCTGAACTCCAGGGAATACAGCCCAAGAGCTGCCAGACGTTCCTCATACGGTAACCCTTTCATTCCTGGAATCATTCTTGTGAATCTTCTCTGAACCCTCTCCAATGTCAGTATATCCTTTCTAAAATAAGGAGCCCAAAACTGCACACAATACTCCAAGTGTGGTCTCACAAATGACTTATAGAGCCTCAACATCACATCCCTGCTCTTATATTCTATATCTCTAGAAATGAATGCCAACATTGCATTCACCTCTTCACCACTGACTCAGCCTGAAGGTTAACCTTTAGGGTATCCTGCATGAGGACTCCCAAGTCCCTTTGCATCTCTGCATTTTGAATTCTCTCCCCATCTAAATAATGGTCTGCCCATTCTCTCCCCATCTAAATATACAGCAAATGCTTTGAAAGTCTGGTCAAGGACTACATCTGCAGCATGCTGCCACTCCCACTGGACCTCCTACAATTCGCCTGCCGACCCAAACGCTTGACAGACGACGCAATAGCACACCATCTTTACACATCTGGAAAAGAGGAATGCTTATGTGAGAATGCTGTTCTTGGAGTACAGTTCATCATTCAATACCATAGTTCCCTCCAGGCTTGACAAGAAGCTCAGACACCTCAGATTTGGATCCTGGACTTCCTGTCAGTTCAACAGCAGGTGGTAAGAGTGGGCTCCCTCAGCTCTGCCCCTTTGACCGTCAACACAGGTGCCCCTCAGGGCTATGTACTAAGCCCCTTCCTTTACTCTCTGTGTACCCATTACTGTGTTGCCGCCTACAGCTCCAATCTAATTAAATTTGTTGACGACACTACACTAATCTCAAATAATAATGAGGCAGCCTACAGAGGAATTCATCACCTTGACACAGTGATGTCAAGAAACAACCTCTCCCTCAACCTCGCAAAAACAAAGGAACTGGTTGTGGACTACAGGAGGAATGGAGACGGGCTAACCCCTATTGACATCAATGGACCTGGGGTTGAGAGGGTGAACAGCTTTAAGTTCCTCAGCATAAACTTCACCAAGGATCTCACGTGGTCTGTACATACCGGCTGTGTGGTGAAAAAGGCACACAGCGCCTCTTTCACCTCAGATATAGAAATATAGAAAACCTACAGCAAAATACAGCCCCTTCAGCCCACAATGCAATGCCGAACATGTACATACTTTAGAAATTACCTAGCGTTACCCATAGCACTCTATTTTCCTAAGCTCCATGTACCTATCCAGGAGTCGCTTACAAGGGGTGACTGATAAGTTCATGGCCCAAGGTAGAAGGAGTCAATTTTAGAAAACCTAGCACATTTATTTTTCAACATAGTCCTCTCCTACATTTACACACTTAGTCCAGTGGTCATGGAGCATACGGATCTTAGATTTCCAGAAATTGTCCACATCATGGGTGATTGATAAGTTCGTGGCCTAAGGTAGAAGGAGATGAGTTATACAGCTCTCATTACATGCACACGCAGTTCAACTCAGTTACTCAGACCACATCTCTGTTATGCTAATCCCAGCATACAGACTGCTCGTCAGGTGCTCCAGACCAGTTTTGAAGCAGGTGAAAACCTGGCCAGCAGGAGCCATCTCTGCTCTTCAAGACTGCTTTGAGCACACTGACTGGCACATGTTTAGGAAGGCTGCAACTGATGGCAACTCCACCAACTTAGAGGAGTACATGGCATCAGTGACTAGCTACATCATCAAGTGCATTGATGATGTCACTGTATCCAAGACCATCACTACATGCTCCAACCAAAAGCCATGGATGACCGCGGAGGTGCGTGCGCTGCTGAGGACCCAAGACTCCGCCTTCAGAGGAGGTGACAAGGCAGCCCTAACAACAGTGAGGGCCAAACTGTCCCGGGCCATCAGAGAGGCAAAGCGTACACACACCTAGCGAATCCACAGCCACTTCCAGGATAGCGGTGACACGTGGCGCATGTGGAAGGGCATTCAGGACATCAACAACTATAGGACAACATTACCTGCCTGTGTTGGTGATGCCTCCCTCCCAGATGCACTGAACAACTTCTACACTGGTTTTGAGGCGAAAAATGACGTGGTGGCAAGGAAGACCACCCCTCCTCCCAACAACCAGGTAATGTGTCTTACCGTGGCTGATGTGAGGAAAATTCAATGCAGGGTCAACCCACGGAAGGCTGCTGGACCAGACAATTTTCCTGGCAGTAAACACAAAGTACACTGCAGATGCTGTGGTCAAATCAACATGTACAAACAAGCTGGATGAACTCAGCAAGTCGGGCAGCATCCGCTGATTCCTGGCAGAGTGATTAGAGGATGTACAGACCAGCTAGCAGATGTTCTCACTGACATTTTTAATATCTCCCTGACCAGTGCCGTCGTTCCAATGTGCTTCAAGGCCACCACCATTGTCCCTGTGCTGTATGTTTGTATGTTCCTGTCAGGGTTAAAGGCAAAATGAATAAGAATAAGGAACCTTTGTTCTCGAGGGATATTGGAACTCTGATAAAGAAGAAGAGAGAGATGCATAACATGTATAGGCAACAGGAGGAAATAAGATGCTTGAGGAGTATAAAAAGAGCAAGAAAATACTTAAGAAAGAATCAGGAGGGCTAAACGAAGTCATGAGGTTGCTTTGGCAATCAGGATGAAGGACAATCCTAAGAGCTTCTACAGGTATGTTAAGAGCAAAAGGAAGATCAGAGTGGTCGGCTATGTATGGAACTAAAAGAAATGGGAGAGATATTAAATGAGTTTTTTGCATCTGTATTTACTAAGGAAACTGGAATGGAGTCTATGGAAACAAGGCAAACAAGTAGGGAGGTCATGGAACTTATACAGATTAAAGAGGAGGAGGTGCTTGCTGCCTTGAGGCAAATCAGACTAGATAAATCCCCAGGACCTGACAGGGTATTCCCTCTGACCTTGAAGGAGACTAGTGTTGAAATTGCAGGGGCCCTGGCAGAAATATTTAAAACGTCGATATCCACGGGTCGGGTGCCGGAGGATTGGAGGATAGCTCATATAGTTCCGTTGTTTAAAAAAGGCTCAAAAAGTAAGCCGGGAAATTATAGGCCGGTAAGTTTGACATCGGTAGTAGGTAAATTATTGGAAGGAATACTAACAGATAGGATCTACAAATATTTGGATAGACAGGGACTTATTAGGGACAGTCAACATGGCTTTGTGTGTGGTAGATCATGTTTAACCAATCTATTAGAGTTTTTCGAGGAGGTTACCAGGAAAGTGGATGACGGGAAGGCAGTGGACGTTGTCTACATGGACTTCAGTAAGGCCTTTGACAAGGTCCTGCATGGGAGGTTCGTTAGGAAGATTCAGTCACTAGGTATACATGGTGATAGTAAATTGGATTAGACATTGGCTCAATGGAAGAAGCCAGAGAGTGGAAGTGGAGGATTGCTACTCTAGGTGGAGGCCTGTGACTAGTGATGTGCCACAGGGATCAGTGCTGGGTCCATTGTTATTTGTCATCTATATCAATGATCTGGATGATAATGTGGTAAATTGGATCAGCAAGTTTGCCGATGATACAAAGATTGGAGGTGTAGTGGACAGTGAGGAAGGTTTTCAAAGCTTGCAGAGGGATTTGGACCAGTTGGAGGAATGAGCTGAAAAATGGCAGATGGAGTTTAATGTGGACAAGTGTGAGGTATTGCACTTCTGAAGGTCAAACCAAGGTAGAACATACAAGGTAAATGGTAGGACACTGAGGAGTGCAGTACACAGATACATAATTCTCTAAAAGTGGCGTCACAAGTAGATAGGGTCGTAAAGAGAGATTTTGGTACATTGGCCTTTATAAATCAAAGTATTGAGTATAAGAGTTAGAATGTAATGGTGAGGTTGTATAAGACATTGGTGAGACCATTGTGTATGTGTGCAGTTTTGATCACCTAATTACAGGAAGGATATTAATAAGGTTGAAAGATTGCAGAGAAGGTTTACAAGGATGTTGCTGGGACTTGAGAAACTGAGTTACAGAGAAAGGTTGAATAGGTTAGGACTTTATTCCCTATGAGGGGTGATTTGATAGAGGTGTATACAATAATGATGGGTATAGATAGAGTGAATGCAAGCAGGCTTTTTCCACTGAGGCTAGGGGAGAAAAAACCAGAGGTCATGGGTTAAAGGTGAAGGGGGAAAAGTTTAAAGGGAACATTAGGGGGGGGGGGCTTCTTCACGCAGAGAGTGGTGGGAGTGTTGAATGAGCTGCCAGATGAAGTGGTGAATGCGGGCTCACTTTTGACATTTAAGAAAAACTTGGACAGGTATATGGATGCGAGGGGTTTGGAGGGACATGGCCCAGGTGCAGGTCAGTGGGACTAGGCAGAAAAATGGTTCGGCCAAGAAGGGCCAAAAGGCTTGTTTCTGTGCTGTAATGTTCTACGGTTCTATGGAAGAAGTTTTCAGTGTCCTGCCTCAACGACTACCGTCCTGTTGTACTCACATCCATCATCATGAAGTACTTCGAGAGGCTCGTCACGAGGCATATCAAGACCCTGCTTCCCCCCTCACTGGACCCCCTGCAGTTCGTATATCGTCCCAACCGTTCAACAGACGATGCCATTGCCATCACCCTCCACCCGGACATGTATGCTGTTCATAGACTTCAGTTCAGCATTCAACACAATCATTCCTCAGAAACTGATTGGAAAGCTGAGATTCTGGGCTTGAACACCTCTTCCTGCAACTGGATTCTAGACTTCCTGACTGGGAGAAACCTCAGTTGGTCCGGATTGGAGGTAGCATCTCCAACACCATCACACTGAGCATGGGGGCTCCCTAGGGCTGTGTGGTCAATCCACTGCTGTTCACTCTGCTGACCAACGACTGTGCATCAATACACAGCTCGAACCACATCATCAAGTTTGCCGATGACACAACTGTGGTGGGCCTTAACTGCAAGAATGACGAATCAGCATATAGAGAAGGTGCAGTGGCTAATGCACTGGTACAGAGCCAACAACCTGTCTCTGAATGTGAACAAAACAAAACAACACATGGTTGTTGACTTCAGGAGAGTAGGTATGACTACTCCCCGCTGAACATCAATGGCTCCTCCGTAGAGATCGTTAAGAGCACCAAATTTCTTGGTGTTCACCTGGCAGAGAATCTCACCTTGCCCCTCAACACCAGCTCCATAGCCAAGAAAGCCCAGCAGCGTCTCTACTTTCTGCAAAGGCTGAGAAAAGTCCATCTCCCACCCTCCATCCTCACCACATTCTACAGAGGATGTATCAAGAGTATCCTGAGCAGCTGCATTACTGCCTGGTTCGGAAATTGCACCATCTCGGATTGTAAGACCCTGCAGCAGATAGTGAGGTCAGCTGAGATCATCGGGGTCTCTCTTCCTGGTATTACAGACATTTACACTATACGCTGCATCCGCAAAGCTAATAGCATTGTGAAGGATCCCACATACCCCTCATACAAACTCTTTGCCCTCCTGCCATCTGGCAAAAGGTACCGAAGCATTCGGGCTCTCACGACCAGACTGTGTAGCAGTTTCTTTCCCCAAGCCATTAGACTCCTCAATTCCCAGAGTCTAGTCTGACACCAACTTACACACACACACACACTCACTCACTCAACTGAACACCACTCCACTGCCTTAGTAATTTTTGTTCATTTCTTTCTCAATTCCTGCTAAAACATTGTTTACATTTACATCATTTGTATATCATTACATCATATACAAATTTATATTGTAATTTGCCTTTTACTGTGCCTATTATTAGTTATATTAGTACCGTCTTGCATAGTTTTGTGCACTATATGTAGTCCCGTGTAAGTCTGAAGTCTAATGTAGTTTTGTGTTCTTTCATGTATCTAGTGTAGTTTTGTGTTGTTTCAAGTAGTCTAGTGAGGTTTTGTGTTGTCTCATGTAGCACCATGGTCCTGGAGGAAAGTTGTTTTGATTTTACTGTGTACTGTACCAGCACTAATGGTTGAAATGACAATAAAAGCTACTTGACTTGACTTGAGTGATTAGGCAGAAAGTTTGAAGTTAGTAACTCATCTCCTCTTACCTTAGGCCATGAACTTATCAATCACCCCTTGAGCTATTAACTGATGTTATTAACTTCAAACTTTTTGCATAATCACTCAAAGAGTTGAACTGCATGTGCATGTAACGAGACCTGTATAACTCATCTCCTTCTACCTTAGGCCACAAACTTATCAATCACTCATGCTGTGGACACTTTCTGGAGGTCCAAAATCCATATGTTCCACGACCGCTGGACTAAGTGTGTTAATGTAGGAGGGGACTATGTTGAGAAATAAATGTGCTAGGTCTTCTAAAATTGACTCCTACTTTAGGCCACAAACTTATCAATCACCCCTTGTAAAAGACCGTATTGTATCTGCCTCCTCCACCGTCACCAGCAGCCCATTCCATGCACTCACCACTCTGAGTAAAAAAACTTACCTCTGACATCTCCTCTGTACCTACTTCCAAGCACCTTAAAACCGCCCTCTAGTGCAGCCCTGGGAAAAAGCCTCTGACTATCCACACGATCACTGTCTCTCATCATCTTACACACCTCTTTCAGGTCACCTCTCATCCTCCGTTGCTCCAAGGAGAAAAGGCTGAGTTCACTTAACCTGTTTTCATAAGGCATGCTCCCCAATCCAGGCAACATCCTTGTAAATCTCCTCTGTACCCTTTCTGTGGTTTCCACATCCTTCCTGTAATGAGGCAACCAGAATTGAGCACAGTACTCCAAGTGGGGTCTGACCAGGGTCCTATATAGCTGTAACATTACCTCTCAGCTCTTAAACTCAATTCCACAATTGATGAAGACCAATACACTGTATGCCTTCTTAACCACAGAGTCAACTTGCACAGCAGCTTTGAGTGTCCCATGGACTTGGACTCCAAGATCCCTCTGATTCTCCACACTGCCAAGAGTCTTACCATTAATACTATAATCTGCCATCATATTTGACCTACCAAAATGAACCACTTCACACCTATCTGGGTTGAACTCCATCTGCCACTTCTGAGCCCAGTTTTGCATCCAATCAATGTCCCACTGTAACCTCTGACAGCCCTCCACACTATCCACAACACCCCCAACCTTTGTGTCATCAGCAAATTTACTAACCCATCCGTCCACTTCCTCATCCAGGTCATTTATAAAAATCACGAAAAGGGGTCCCAGAAAAGATCCCTGAGGCACACCACTGGTCACTGGCCTCTATGACCCATCTATAACCACCCTTTGCCTTCTGTGAGCAAGCCAATATTGAATCCACAAAGCAAAGTCCCCTTGGATCCCATGTCCCTTTACTTTCTCAATAAGCCTTGCATGGAGTACCTTTTCAAATGCATATACACTACATCTACTGCTCTACCTTCGTCGATGTGTTTCGGCACATCCTCAAAAAATTCAATCAGGCTCATAAGGCATGACCTGCCTTTGACAAAGCCATGCTGACTATTCCTAATCATATTATGCTTCTCGAAATGTTCATAAATCGTGCCTCTCAGGATCTTTTCTATCGACGGTTGAAGAAGCTTAGTATGGCACCCCAAATTCTAAGAACTTTCTACAGGGGCACAATTGAGAGCATCCTGACTGGCTGCCTCACTATCTGGTATAGGAGCTGTATTTCCCTCAATCGCCGAACTCTGCAGAGAGTGGTGCAGCCAGCCCAATGCATCTGTAGATGTGAACTTCCCACTATTCAGGACATTTACAAAAACAGGTGTGTAAAAAGGGCCCAAAGGATCATTTGAGACTCGAGTCACCCCAAACACAAACTGTTCCAGCTGCTACCATGTGGGAAACAGTACTGCAGCATAAAAGCCAGGATCAACAGGCTCCGGGACAGTTTCTTCCACCAGGCCATCAGACTGCTTAATTCATGCTGATGCTACTGTATTTCTATGTTTTATTGACTACCCTGTTGCACATATTTATTATAAATTACTATAACTGCACTTTGCACAATTGAACAGAGATGTAACGTAAAGATTTTTACTCCTCATGTATATTAAGGATGTAAGTAATAAAGTCAATTCAATTCACCACCAACTTTGTCTGAAGAAATACCTCATCTTTGCTCTAAATGGACATCCTTCTATTCTGAGGCTGTGCCCTCTGGTCCTAGACTCCTCCACTTTAGGAAACATTCTCTCCACATACACTCTACCCAGGCCTTGCAATAACATCCCCACTCATTCTTCTACACTTTAGCAAGTACAGGCTTGTAGCTATCAAATACTCCTCATACATTAACACTTTCACAACTGGAGTCATTTTCATGAACTTTCTCTGGACCTTCTCCAATGCCAGCACATCGTTGAAGTGATGTTCTCTGTGCTGTACAGCTCCATGACAAACCCTACCAATATATTAAATCCTGAAGAATATTAAAGGATGGAAGGCAATTTCCTTGCAAATGAAATGATCACCTTCTCGTCCTATCCTTTGCTATTATAGCATTAGGTTGGTTCAGCTCTCTAGGAATCTTTCCCGGCCCCCTTGATTACTGCTGCTGCTGAAATTTGCAGCTCTACACCACGTTCTCATTTGAGTAAGTCCACTCTCACTTTAGCTACTCAAAATGACATGTGAAAACTGCTAAAAATAACAAAGAATACACCCTCCTCGAAAAAAGGATACGTCTTGGCTTTTTTGGAGTCCACCAATGAATATGCAGAGATCAGCTGTGCCAAAGTCCGTACATCCTGAGAATTCTGTCTGGAAAGGCAAAATAGTGAGTATTCTAAGAATGAAATTAAAACAGGGTCATGTCTGTAATTTTCATGTATACAAACATCAAGCATTCTGATTTTATCAATTAAAATAGAGGTGGAGAAACTACAAGAAATAATCTTCTGTCTGCAATACGTATGCTTTATTACTGAACCACAACACTTTATTTTAAATTCTTAGTAAATGGCAGCAAACTGATGCCTTGGGATGTTGCCTCTGGTATATCACCAAAGACTATCAAATTTCAACAGATGTACGGCAGAGAGGCTTCTGACACCTGCCCTCTTGCTCCATTACAGTTGTAGCCTGGAATTTTGAACTGACCAAGTTTCTGTAATTGGCCAGAGCATTGTCGTCCAGGTGCTCATCCAGATTCTAAGCTCACCTAAGACCATAAGATATAGGAAAAGAACTGGAAATGGATAGCTGATATTTGTCGAGACCTCCAGATTAAAGGTCTTGATCCAAAATGTCAGCTGCCAATATCCCTCCACAGACGCTGCTCAATTCTGCTGAGCTCCTCCAGCTTTGTGTGTTTTTGTTCCAGATTCCAGCACCTTAATCCCTTGTGTCTATAAATTCTTCTGCCTTACCATAATCCTGCCTGTATTAAGATAAATACACTTGGGAAGTTAATCCCCACCCTCACTCCATGCTCTTTAGCTTGACCCTGCTAGCTTTTCTTGTTGGACTTGTTTGACTTAACTTATATCTTCTCCTCCAGTACTCCACCTGCTGGCAAAGACATGACATTTCTATGAAGTACTAAATAACTAGAATCGGATGGCGAAGGGGAAGAAGCTGTGTCTGAATCTTCAGGATCCCCTACCTCCTTCCTGACAGAGTAAGGAACAGCAATAGCAAATCTCCCTGCAAGGATACTGCTGCCCCTCCAGTTTAGGTACATTATGTCTCCCTTGTTAAGGTCTCACCTGTCTTGGAAGAGATCCCAATGATCTAGGATTCTATGGTTCTCTTTCAATCTTTTTATTAATATTAATAATATGAACAAAATACAATTGATATATTAATAAAGGGATTACAAACATACAAATTCCCATTGCACATGAAAGAATACATAAGCAATGATTACAGTATAAATGAGTTTTCCCAAAACATGAACCATACAGTATATGTATGAACAAGGTAAATCCAGGTATTTCATAATATATGATATAAAAAAAACAGAAAAAAGAAAAAAAGTTTGCAAAATTAACTAAACTACTAATCTAATAGCTAATAAAGAAGAAAAAAGCAAAAAAGAAAGAAAAACTAGAAAAAGAAAAAAAAGGGCTATAATATCTCACAAGAATACATAATCATCAGTGTTGTCAACTCCGATCCTCTCAACATAAATAAGATTAAAGCTGGAAAATCAAATAAGCTTGGAACAGGGTTATATTACATCATATGAAAATATTGAATAAATGGTCTCCATATCTTTTCAAATTTAATATCGAATACACCACTTCTAATTTTTTCTAAATTTAAACATAACATAGTTTGAGAAAACCAATGAAATACAGTGGGAGGATTAATTTCCTTCCAATTCAACAAAATAGATCTTCTAGCCATCAGAGTGAGAAATGCAATCATTCGACAGGCGGAAGAGGATAAATGAAGTGAGTCCATCATTGGTAAACCAAAAATTGCGGTAAAAGGATGGGGTTGTAACCCTATGTACGACCTTAAATTGTATTAATGAATGTTTGGCACATACAGATGATGTATTAACTAATTGAAGAATTCTATCCCAATTCTCAATAGGAATAATAAGATTAAGCTCTCTTTCCCAATCATTTTTTTGTCTTATAAAGGGGCTCTGAACGTATCTTCATAATTATATTATAAAGTTTTGATATAAGCCCTTTTTGAAAAGGGTTTAATTCAAACAAACTCTCCAAAATATCTGAAGACACAAAATTTGGAAACGTAGGAAGTACCGTACTTAAAAAATGCCTAATCTGTAAATATCTAAAAAAAATGAAATCTAGGCAAATTATATTTATTAGATAATTGCTCAAAAGACATAAAACAATTGTCCAAAAATAAATCAGAAAATCTTAGTAATCCCTTAGTTTTCCAAGCCGAAAAAGCTTGATCTATAATTGAAGGGTGGAAAAAGCAATTAGATACAATAGGAATATTTAAAATGAATTGAGTCAACCCGAAAAATTTCCGAAATTGAAACCATATACATAAAGTATGTTTAACTATTGGGTTGTCAATTCGTTTCGGTAATTTAGAAAGAACAAAAGGGAGAGACGTCCCTAAAATAGAACCCAGAGCATAACCTGGTACCGATTTAATTTCCAAACTCACCCAATGAGGGCCAAAAGATCCATCCCAGTCTTTCAACCAACATAACAAATATTTAATATTAACTGCCCAATAATAAAATCTGAAATTAGGTAATGCCAACCCACCTTCCTTCTTTGTCTTCTGTAAGTATATTTTACCTAACCTGGGATTTTTATTCTGCCATATATATGAGGAAATTTTTGAATCACCATTAGTAAAAAAAGATTTCGGAATAAAAGTTGGTACCCGCTTGAAAAATATATAAAAACTTAGGTAAAATAACCATCTTAATAGCATTAATCCTACCTATCAGAGATAAAGATAATGGTGACCACTTAGTAAACAAGCATTTAATCTGATCAATTAAGGGTAAAAAATTAAACCTAAATAATTCTTTATGGTTTTTTGTGATTTTAATCCCTAAGTAAATAAAAGAGTCATTAACTAATTTAAAAGGTAAATTTCCATAAATTGGGACCTGTCTATTCAAAGGAAACAATTCACTCTTATTAAGATTTAACTTTTACCCAGAAAACTCACTAAATTGAGCCAACAATGATAGAACTGCTGGAATAGATTTCTCAGGGTTAGAAATGAATAATAATAAATCATCTGCATACAAAGATAACTTATGAATATCTGTCCCACGATTAATACCCGAAATATCCTGTGATTCTCTGATGGCAATTGCCAAAGGTTCTAAAGCAATGTTAAATAGTAATGGGCTAAGAGGACAGCCTTGTCTAGTGCCCCGAAATAAACGAAAAAAGGGAGATCTTTGATTATTAGTAAACACCGAGGCTACTGGAGTGTGATAAATCAGTTTAATCCAAGCAATGAATGTCAGACTAAAATTAAACTTCTCCAACACATAAAATAAGTAAGGCCATTCAACTCTATCAAATGCTTTCTCCGCATCTAATGAAATAACACATTCTCAAGTGCTATGTGAAGGAGTATAAACAATATTCAGTAATCTCCTAACATTGAAAAAAGAATAGCGATTTTTAATAAAACCGGTTTGATCTTCCGAAATAATTTGGGGTAATACCTTCTCCAGCCTGGATGCCAGTAACTTGGAAAAGATCTTGGAGTCTACATTCAATAAAGATATTGGTCTATAGGATGCACAGTCAGTAGGGTCTTTATCTTTCTTCAGTATTAAAGAAATGGAAGCTCTATAAAAAGATTGTGGCAAATTCCCCAATCTAATTGCTTCTTCAAAAACCCTGCATAACCAAGGAGAAAGAGTAGCGGAAAAACATTTTAAAAATTCTACTGTATACCCATCTGGACCTGGTGCTTTCCCAGAATTCATTGAGGAAATAACCCCTTTAATTTCTGCATCCGTAATAGGAGTATCTAATATTGAAAGATCATCGGATGATAATTTTGGAAAATTCAATTTCCCAAGAAAATCACACATGGTATTATGATCCTGAGGGAATTCAGATTGATACAGGGAGGTATAAAAGTCTTGAAATGACTTACTTATCTCATCATGGTTAACTGTCAAATCCCCCTTCTGCTGACGAATCTTAGTGATTTGACGTTTAACCAAAACATTCTTCAACTGACTAGCTAACAGTTTACCCGATTTATCACTATGTATATAAAAATCAGATCTGGTTTTCATTAATTGATTTTCAATCGGAGATGTAAGTAATAAACTATGTTCCGTCTGAAGTTCAACCCTTTGTTTGTAAAGCTCCTTACTAGGAGTGATTGAATATTTCTTGTCAATCTCTTTAATTTTATCAACCAATAAAAGAGTTTCCTTCTTAATGCGTTTTCTCAGACCAACAGAGTAAGAGATAATCTGTCCATGTATATACGCTTTAAAAGTGTCCCAAAGTGTTCTGCAAGAAATATCATCCGTGGAATTAGTTGAAAAGAAGACATCGATCTGTTCCTTCATAAATTTAATAAAGTCCGGATCTTGCAATAAGGTAGAGTCAAATCGCCATTGTCTAACATTAGAAGTTGTATCCGTAAATTTAATAGAAAGTTTTAATGGAGCATGGTCAGAGATAGCTATAATATCATAATTACAACCAATTACCAATGGAATAAAACAAGAATCAATAAAAAAATAATCAATTCTCGAATAAGAATGATAAACATGTGAGAAAAAAGAAAACTCTTTGTCGTTAGGATGCCGAAATCTCCAAATATCAAAAACTCCATTATCAGTCAAAAAGGAGTTAATACAAGTGGCCGACTTATTGGGTAAAGTCTGAATAGATATAGATTTGTCCATCAAAGGATTTAAACAACAATTAAAGTCACCACCCATTACTAACTTATATTCATTTAGATTAGGTAAAGAGGTAAATAAGGACTTAAAAAAATCAGGACAATCCACATTTGGAGCATAAACATTAACCATAGCAACCTTTTTATTACAAAGTAAACCCGTAATTAACAAAAATCTACCATTCGGATCCGAAAGGATATCGTGTTGAACAAATGCAATAGAGGAGTCAATAAAAATTGAAACTCCCTTTACTTTGGCATTCGAATTCGAATGATACTGTTGACCCCCGCCAAGACCTAAAAAAGCGATATTTGTCCTCCTTCCTCACATGAGTTTCTTGTACAAAAATGATATGAGCATTAAGTCTTTGGAATACTTTGAAAATCTTCTTTTGTTTAATCGGATGGTTTAAACCATTAGTATTCCAAGACACAAAATTAATGGTCTGAGCCATGCTTCTAAAATCAACCCTTTGGTATAAAAAGGGTTAACCAAATTATAAACTCATGCACCCGGAAGAGGAACAAAAATAAAGAGCGGACCCGGAAGTGACGACATCGTAGACATATTTGAAGTTCAAAATCAGCCCAAATGAAAAAACTAAAAAAAAACTGGTAAAATAAAATTAGAAAACAGACCATCCCCCACCCCCACAAGAAAAAGAAAAAAAGCCAAAATATGGCTAGAAAAAGGAAAAAATGAGACTAATTCTACCCCCATATTAGCGGAAGACCACTCCGCATATAAAGGATATATATAAAAAAAACCACCCCGACTTTAAAAATTATAATCACTATACTAAAACCACACTTCTTAATATACTTAGTTGTAAAAAAAAAAGAATATAATCACTAAAAGCTTATAAGTCGGGTTATAACCCAAACAAATCAAGAAATATTTAAACTATGATAAGCGATGCATTATAGGAAGAAGACGAGAGAAGAAAAAATGCCATCTTAAACAAAACCAAGAATATTTTTCCAAAAAACCACCATCTTAATAAAAAAGAATTCACCTTCGAAGGGTTAAAAATACCCCTTCGAAGGAACAAAAATAATAGTCAAAAATATAGTATAATGGTTAAAGTGTATAAAACAGAGCGATTAATATAACGAAAACACACTTTAACTTAAATATAAAGTATAGGATAAACCTACACCAATAACCAGAGACTAAATCTGGTTTGAGGAATCGAAAACCATCTTACACGATCAGAATCACTCATTTATTAGAGAGTAGTGTCTATGGCAGTAGGGAAGTTCTCCTCCAGATAACTTCTCGCTTCAGATGTAGAAAGGAAAACCTGGCGTGGAGCATTCGGCGGAGAGATTCTAAGCTTCGCAGGGTATAAGAGCGCAGGTTTTAGATTTTTCTCGTAACATTCAGACATCAGAGGTTTAAAAAGATGCCTTTTCTTCATAATTTCAGGACTAAAATCTTCAACCAAACGGAAATAGTAATCTTGAAATTTAACCATTCCAACCCGCCGAGCCACACGAATAAGTTGTTCTTTGTCATGTACATAATGAAACCGGACAATTACAACCGAAGGTTTAGCTGGAGCACTCGATGATCGATGCCGAATTCTATGTGCTCGGTCAAGTAACGGAGGGTTATCTGGGAAAACCGATGGGAACGCATCTTTTAAAAGTTGAACAAAATATTTTGAAGGGTTGTCTTTTTCTATGCCGTCTGGGAGACCAAGTATACGTAGTTTCTGTCTTCCGGACCGATTCTCAAAGTCGACACTCTTGGCTTTAAGTGTTTCCACCAATTTAGTGGCTGAAATTAAATCCTGTTGCAATTTTTCAATTGTCAAATCTCGTTTCTGAGCTTCTTCTTGCAGAGACGCGATAAGAACTTGCTGCTGGCTAATTACTAAATCCGTCTTAACCATATAATCTTGAAAAGCCTTTATATCTTGTTTAAAAATTTGTTGTAGTTCATCAAATTTTTTATCCAAAACCTCCATAAACAATTCATAAGTTAATTCAGTGCGTTGCGGATGAGCTTGCTTCTTTCCATTACCGTTCGGGTTGCGCCCAGGTTCTCGTCCTTTAGATCTAAGAGCCATTTCTGTTTGCATATCTTCAAAAATTCACAATAAACTCTTAACGATAAGTCCAAGAAAATAGCAAGAATCTTCTGGTGTAGGTAAAAATAAGTTGGATAAGGGTGATCAAAGGTTAAAAAAAGTAAAGGTTATGGAGCGAATCTAAAACAGTACTCACTCTATGAGCGTCTCCCGCTGACTCCGATTCTATGGTTCTTTGAGGGAATGGGACCCACCCTTGAGGTTTCACACCAAGGGTTCGACCTAAGAGCTTCACTCGCCTTCAGCGCACTGAGATTTCGTAGCTCTGGAGATGGAGGTCGGTGTCTAGGCAGGAGATCGGTGTGTCGTGGGAGATGGAAGATCTAAGGCTGCGTGCCCAGAGACCCGAGATCTTTGTGCACAGAGCTCGGAAAAAGCGACGCAACAGACATTTAACATCATAAACCAGCAAGTTGCTTATTATGTCTCCCCTCTCGCTGTGAAATGGAGCCACCTCTTTCTCCCTTATTAGGGAGAGAGAGATCCTGTGGTACATCGAATATCGGGTGAACAAGTAGTCTTTGGAGTACTGCAAGTCTGTGTCTTTGCTGTTGCTTTGCTCACGCTTGAGTGCGCGGTGGCAGGTGCTGATGCTTTTGTTTTGCTAGTGGGGGGGATTGTTGTTTGCTGTCGCTTACGCGTGGGAGGGAGGAGAGCTGGGGGGGGACTTTGGGGTTCTAACATTTAACTGTCGTTCATTCTTTGGGGGCACTCCTCATTTTCCAGGGATGGTTGTGCAGAAAAAGCATTTCAGGATATATATTGTATACATTTCTCTGACATTAAATGTACCTTTGAAATCTTTGAATCTAAAGCCATCCTTCCTAAACCAGCTCTTTATTCAGACATTCTACTTTGCCATCTTCCAATCTCTAGCCTCACTGGCATGTAGCTCAGGCAGTAATCCAGAGATTACAACACTGGAGATCCTACTTTTTAACTTTCTACTTAACTCCCTAAATTTTCTATGCATGACCTCATCTCTTGTCATTCCTAGGTTTGACAGTACCAATTTGGTAGTGGTCCAGTATGTTCTATGAGCTCTGGGTTCTCACCGTCTCCTCATAGAACACGTACACAGGACTGTGCAGATCTTTCACATATATGCCATGGCCAAAGAGGCTGGGTGTCTCCAGTGTTAGACTCTCCTCATCAATCCAAATGCTTCCACCAACCATAAGGCAGGCTGGAAACTCTATTTGCTTGTTGAAAGGTCACAGATGAGAAATACTCATTATTTTTCTCTTTCCATAGAAGCTGACTGACAGTGGTATTTTCAGCATTTACTGCTCATACTTCATGTCTTGGTATTATAGGCCCTTTCTGAGATGAGCTGTAACCATATAACAATTACAGCACGGAAACAGGCCATCTCGGCCCTTCTAATCCACGATGAACGCTTACTCTCACCTAGTCCCACTGGCCCGCACTCAGCCCATAACCCTCCATTCCTGTCCTGTCCGTATACCTATCCAATTTTATAAGTAATTCACACAACAAGCACAAAACCCTGAAGTACTCAACCACCGGATAATTTACACGCCAAATAATGTTCGAATGGTCTAATTGCTGAGGAGCAATGAGAGCACAGTGGAATGATACGGAATAAATCACAGCTCATATTAAAGCATTACTGCCATCTGCTATATTTAATAATTTAGTTGTTTTATAAGTTAGTATTATCAATTGTTTTAACGTTCAACAACTCTAACTTGCAGGAAAAAACTATGCCAAATATATAGATTCACAGAATAAGACAACTTTTAACTTTTGTTGACTAAGATTGTTTTTAAGAAGCCTAAACACTTTTCTTCAGGCTATTCTGGAACAAACATACAGCAGCAGTGATGCTGCTTGGCAAAGAAGGCTGAAAGATTTGTGTGATCATAAACACTTGTTTGAGATTATACTATCACAATTTTCCAGGTGCAAGGGACAAGGGCAGTTACCAGAAAAAAATTGTGAACCCTTTGTAATTACCAGGTTTTCTACATTAATTACTCGTAAAATGTGGTCTGATCTTCATCTAAGTCACAATCATACACAAACACAGCTGCCTAAACAAATAAAAAAACATTTTACTTTTCATGTCTTTATTGAACATATTGTTTAATCATTCACAGTCCAGGCTGGAAACAGTATGTGAACCCATGTATTTAATAACTGCTAGAACCTCCTTTAGCAGCAGTAATCTCTACAGGGGACATTTTCTGTAGCTGCTGATTAGACTTGCACAACAACAAGGAGGAATTTTAGACCTTTCAGATCATCAATATTCCTGGGATACTTTGCATGAACAGCCCTCTTCAGGTCACGCCACAGCCTCTCAATTGGGTTCAGGTCTGGACTGTAACTTGACCATTCCAAAACACAATTTTTCTTTTTTATTAACTATTCTGTTGCTGAGTTACTCTTCTGCTTCGGGTCATTATCTTTTTGCATCATCCAACTTCAACTAAGCTACAGGTGATGGACTGTGACCCTGATATTCTCCTGTAAAATGTCTTGATACAATTTGAATTCACTGTTCTCTCAATGATTGCAAGCTGTCCAGGCCCAGAGGCAGCAAAGCAGCCTCAAACTATGATGCTTCTTCCACCAACCTTCACAGTCAGGATAAGGTTTTGGTTTTGGTGTGCAGTGCCCTTATTCCTCCAAATAAAGTGCTCTGCATTCAGAAACATAGAAAATTTACAGCACATTACAGGTCCTTCGGGCCACAATGTTATGCCAACCATGTAACCTACTCTAGAAGCTGTCTTGAATTTCCTTACTGCATAGCCCTCTATTTTCCTAAGGCTCCATGTACTGATCTAAGAATCTCTTAAAAGACCCGTTTGTATCCACCTCTACCACCTTCGCTGGCAGTAAATTCCATGCACCCACCACGCTCTGTGAAAAACTTACCTCTGACATTCCCCTTGTACCTACTTCCAAGCACCTTAAAACTTTGCCCCTTTGTGTTAGCCATTTCAGCCCTGGGAAAAAGCCTCTGGCTATCCAATCAATGCCTCTCATCATCTTATACATCTCTATCAGCTGACCTCTCACCCTCTGTTGCTCCAAGGAGAAAAGGCCAAGTTCACTCAAACAACTCTTATAAGGTATGTTCTCAAATCCAAGCAACATCTGTGTAAATCTTCTCTGCACACTCTCTATAGTATCCTCATCCTTCCTGTAATGAGGTGACCAGAACTGAACACAGTACTCCAAGTGGAGTCTAACTAAGATCTTATATAGCTGCAACATTACCTCATGTCTTGAATTCAATCAGCTTTGCACGTTGTGCTCTTGGTATAACCATATAACAATTACAGCACAGAAACAGGCCATCTCGGCCCTTCTAGTCCGTGCCGAACGCTTACTCTCACCTAGTCCCACCTACCAGCACTCAGCCCATAACCCTCCATTCCCTTCCTGTCCTTATACATATCCAATTTTTTTTAAATGACAAAATCAAACTTGCCTCTACCACTTCTAATGGAAGCTCGTTCCACACAGATACCACTCTGTGAGTAAAGAAGTTCCCCCTCGTGTTACTCCTAAACTTTTGCCTCTTAACTCTCATGTCCTCTTGTTTGAATTTCCCCTACTCTCAATGGAAAAAGCCTATCCACGTCAACTCTATCTATCTATCCCCCTCATAATTTTAAATACCTCTATCAAGTTCCCCCCTCAACCTTCTACGATTCAAAGAATAAAGACCTAACTTGTTCAACCTTTCTCTGTAACTTAGGTGCTTAAACCCAGGTAACATTCCAGTAAATCTTCTCTGTACTCTATTTTGTTGACATCTGTCCTATAATTCAGTGACCAGAACTGTACACAATACTCTAAATTTGGCCTCACCAATGCCTTGTACAATTTTAACATTACATCCCAACTCCTATACTCAATGCTCTGATTTATAAAGGCCAGCATACCAAAAGCTTTCTTCACCACCCTATCCACATGAGATTCCACCCTCAGGGAACTATGCACCATTATTCCTAGATCACTCTGTTCTACCGCATTCCTCAATGCCCTACCATTTATCATGTATGTCCTATTTTGATTATTCCTACAAAAATGTCGCACCTTATAGCGATGTGCTACACACAGAGCTAGAAATAACGACACGCAGTCTGTAAGTTGCACTCCAGACTAGTTTATTCAAACGTTGCGCCACTGGCACTGGGATAACTCTGAACATCCTCTACATAGCACCATCCAGAGACAGAGAAGCAGTTTCAGCGACAGGTTACTATCGATGCAATGCTCCTCAGACAGGATGAAGAGGTCAATACTCCCCAATGCCATTAGGCTTTACAATTCTACCGCCAGGACTTAAGAACTTTTTAAAAGCTATTATTAATGCTTTTTGAGATAGTGATTTAGATGCATATCATATTTTTTTTTACTGAGTTAAGTATTGTATGTAATTAGTTTTGCTACAACAAGTGTATGGGACATTGGAAAAAAGTTGAATTTCCCCATGGGGATGAATAAAGTATCTATCTATCTATCTATCTATTTACGCAGTTCCGTTCCTGCTCTCTCCGGGCAGAAATGACATCAGAGGTGGATTACAAAAGTCCCTTCCCGCGCGCGGGCTTTCTCCCCGTGCTGGTGAAGAAGGAGGCCCAGCACCATTTTGGGGCAGGCCTCTCTGCCGACATATGCGCCATTTTGTGAGCCGGTTTGCCTGCGTAGAAAGTGGATCGCCACATAACCACCCTGCCCAGAACCGATGATACACCCCCCAATGTCCACAGTCTGGATCAGTCTCTGTGCCACGGTGCCTGAACCTTGACTGGCTGTGCCAAGTCCACGTGGGCTGGATTGAGTCGGTTCCAAGCAGGACCCAGGAAAGCTCGTCCACCCAGTTAGGCCCTTTCAGGCAGGCCATAAGAGCTGACTTCAAGTGATGGTGGAAGCGTTCCACTAGTCTATTCGACTGTGGGTGGTAGGTAGTTGTGTGGTGTAGCCGGGGCAATGAGGCAAGGTTGGCCGGTAGCCACGTCACACAGGAGGGTCCTTTCACCTGGGCCTACGAGGAAGTCTTGCAGCTGCAAACCCAAGACTGCGGTCCTGTCGTCGTCTGCCTGCTGCGCCTCTGCCAGTGCTGCATAGCCCACCCCCAGGGACAGGGCCTGGATAGCTGGTCTGGAGAATGCGTCCACCACGACGTTGTCCTTTCCTGAGACATGCTGGATGTCCGTCGTGTACTCGGAGATGTAGGACAGATGTCACTGCTGGCGGGCTGACCAGGGATAAGACACCTTCATGAACATGAAGGTCAACGGTTTGTGGTCCGTGAATGCAGTGAACGGTCTGCCTTCTAAGAAGTACCTGAAATGCTGGATTGCCAGATGTAGAGCCAGCAGCTCCCAGTCGAAGGCACTGTACTTGAGTTCAGGTGGCCGCAGGTGCCTGCTGAATAACACCAGGGGTTGCCAGCACCCCTCGATGAGTTGCTCCAGCACCCCACCGACTGCTGAGTTGGATGCATCCACTGTGAGGGCGGTTGGAACATCCGTTCTGGGGTGCACCAGCTTCACGGCGTCTGCCAAGGCTTCCTTGGCTTTAACAAAAGCGGTCTCTTTGTCCCAAGTAACGTCCTTGCCTTTACTCGACATCAGGGTGAACAAAGGGCACAAGATACAGGCTGCTGAGGGGAGGAAATGGTGGTGGAAGTTCACCATACCAACAAACTCCTGCAGGCCTTTGACAGTGTTGGGCCGGGCAAAGTGGCAGATCGCGTCTACCTTGGTGGGCAGTGGTGTTGCCCCGTCTTTGGTGATCCTGTGGCCCAGGAAGTCGATGGTGTCAGGTCCGAACTGGCATTTGGCCGGGTTGATCGTGAGGCCGAAATCACTCAAGTGGGAGTAGAGCTGGTGGAGGTGGGACAGATGCTCCTGGCGACTACTGCTGGCTATGAGGATGTTGTCCAAATAGATGAACGCAAAGTTTAGGTCGCGTCCCACCGCATCCATTAGCTGCTAGAACGTCTGTGCGGCATTCTTTAGGCCGAACGGCATTCAGAGGAATTCGATCAGGCCGAACTGGGTGATGAGTGTTGTTTTGGGGATGTCTTCAGGGTGTACCGGGATTTGATGGTATCCCCGGACGAGGTCTTTTGGCATCTTTGGAAAAGATGCTTGACCCATGCAGGTTTGCTGCAAAGTCCTGTATGTGCGGCACTGGGTAGCGGTCTGGAGTTGTAGCCTCGTTCAGTTTGCGGTATGCCGCAAGGTCTCCAGCCACTGGCTGCTTTGGGCACCATGTGCAGGGGGGAGGCCCATGGGCTGTCAGACCGCCATACGATCGCCAATTCCTCCATCCTCTTGAACTCCACCTTCGCCAGGCGTAGCTTGTCCACGGGGAGCCTTCATGCGCGGGCGTGGAGGAGTGGTCCCTGGGTTGGAATGTGGTGCTGTACTCCATGTCCGGGCATGGCTGCCGTGAACTGCGGTGCCAGAACCAATGGAAAATCTGCCAGGATTCTGGTGAATTCGTTGTCAGACAGCATGATGGAGTCCAGGTGTGGGGCTGGCAACTTGGCTTCACCCAGGGAGAACATCTGGAAAGTCTTGGCATGGACCAGTCTTTTCCCTTGCAAATCGACCAGCAGGCTGTGAGCTCACAAGAAGTCTGCCCCCAGGAGTGGTTGGGCCACGGCAGCCAGTGTGAAGTCCCACGTGAACCGGCTGGCGCCAAACTACAGCTGCCATAGGTCCATATCATGCTGCCGTTTGCGGCCCTCAGGGTGGGTCCAGGCTCCCTGTTGCGGGTGTCGTACCCCGTCGGGGGTAAGACGCTGATTTCCGCTCTGGTGTCGACCAAGAAGTGGCATTCCGACTGTTTGTCCCAGACATACACGAGGCTGTCCTGGTGGCCAGCCACCGTAGCCATTAGCGGCAGCTGGCCCTGGCGTTTCCCGGGAACTTGCAGGGCAGGCAACAGGGTGGTAGAAACACCACTGTTCATTGGCCTCCTCACTCCTGCCTCTGGGTTGTGTGTACTCCGTTGCCGGACCTGGTCTGGCCTACTGTTGGGCGTGTAGCCTGATAATCTGTCCAACGGACGCCCTGCTCTCCCTCTTGGCTTTCCACAGCACGTCTGCCCAGGCCGCCACCTTCTGGGGGCCACTGAAATCTGTGTCGGCAAGTAGCAGATGTATGTCCTCCGGCAGTTTCTCTAGGAACGCCCACTCAAACATGAGGCAGGGCTTGTGTCCTTCAGCCAGGGCCAGTATCTTGTTCATTAATGCTGACGGCGGCCTGTCTCCCAAACCGTCTAGGTGCAGCAAGCGGGCACCTCGCTCATGCCGTAAGAGGCCAAAGTTCCCTATGAGCAGCGCTTTGAATGCTGCATATTTGTCTTCCTCCGGGGGTGACTGTGTGAAATCCTCAACCTGGGCAGCTGTCTCCTGGTCAAGGGAGCTCACCACGTAATAGTAATGCATGGAATCAGAAGATATCTACCGAATCTGGAACTGGGCTTCTGCTTAGTCAAACCACACGCGGGGTCACAGCGTCCAGAAAATTAGCAGTTTTAGCAAAACTGTGTGAACAGACGAAGAGTCGATCATCTTTGGTCCAAATCCTGTTTGGTCCGTCGGGGTCACCAATGTAGCAATGTGCTACACACAGAGCTAGAAATAACGACACACAGTCTGTAAATTGTACTCCAGACTAGTTTATTCAAACTTCGCAGCACTGGCTTTTACGCAGTTCCATTCCCGCCCTCTCCGGGTGGAAATGACCTCAGAGGTACATTACAAAAGTCTCCCCGCACATGGGCTTTCTCCCCTTGCTGGTGAAGAAGGCCCAGTGCCATTTTGGGGCTGGCCTCTCTGCTGATGCGCGCCCCACTTTGTGAGCCGGTTTGCCTGCATAGGAAGTGGGTTGCCACAACCTCACACTTATCAGCATTAAACTCCATCTGCCATCTTTCAGCCCACTGTCCAAACTGGCCAAAATCTCTCTGCAAGCTTTGAAAACCTACTACATTATCCACAACGCCACCTATCTTATTATCATCTGCATACTTACTAATCCAATTTACTACCCCATCATCCAGATCATTAATGTATATAGCAAACAACATTGGACCCAGTACAGATCCCTGAGGCACACCACTAGTCACCGGCCTCCAACCTGACAAACAGTTATCCACCACTACTCTCTGGCATCTCCCATCCAGCCACTGTTGAATCCATTTCACTACTTCAATATTAATACTTAACGACTGAACCTTCCTAACTAACCTTCCATGTGGAACCTTGTCAAAGACCTTACTGAAGTCCATATAGACAACATCCACTGCTTTACTCTCGTCAACTTTCCCAGTAACCTCTTCAAAAGATTCAATAAGATTTGTCAAACATGACCTTCCACGCACAAATCCATGTTGATTGCTCCTAATCAGACCCCGTCTAACCAGATAATTATATATACCATTTCTAAGAATACTTTCCATTAATTTACCCACCACCGACGCCAAACTTACAGGCCGATAATTGCTAGGTTTACTCTTAGAACCCTTTTTAAACAATGGAACCACATGAGCAATACGCCAATCCTCCGGCACCATCCCCGTTTCTAATGACATTTGAAATATTTCTGTCAGAGCCCCTGCTATTTCTACACTAACTTCCCTCAAGGTCCTAGGGAATATCCTGTCAGGACCTGGAGACTTATCCACTTTTATATTCTTTAAAAGCTCCAGTACTTCCTCTTCGTTAATCATCATAGTTTCCATACTACCCTACTTGTTTCCCTTACCTTACACAATTCAATATCCTTTTCCTTAGTGAATACCGAAGAAAAGAAATTGTTCAAAATCTCCCCCATCTCTTTTGACTCCACACATAGCTGTCCACTCCGATTCTCTAAGGGACCAATTTTATCCCTCACTATCTTTTTCCTATTAATATAACTGTAGAAACCTTTTGGATTTATTTTCACCTTACTTGCCAAAGCAACCTCATATCTTCTTTTAGCTTTTCTAATTTCTTTCTTAAGATTCTTTTTACATTATATTGCTCGAGCACCTCATTTACTCCATGCTGCCTATATTTATTGTAGATCTCTCTTTTTCCGAACCAAGTTTCCAATATCCCTTGAAAACCATGGCTCTCTCAAACTTTTAACTTTTCCTTTCAACCTAACAGGAATATAAAGATTCTGTACCCTCAAAATTTCACCTCTAAATGACCTCCATTTCTCTATTATATCCTTCCCATTAAACAAATTGTCCCAATCCACTCCTTCTAAATCCTTTCACATCTCCTCAAAGTTAGCCTTTCTCCAATCAAAAATCTCAACCCTGGGTCCAGTCCTATCCTTCTGCATAATTATATTGAAACTAATGGTATTGTGATCACTGGACCCGAAGTGCTCCCAACACATACCTCCGTCACCTGACCTATCTCATTCCCTAACAGGAGATCCAACACTGCCCCTTCTCTAGTTGGTACCTCTATGTATTGCTGCAAAAAACTATCCTGCACACATTTTACAAACTCCAAACCATCCAGCCCTTTTACAGAATGGGCTTCCCAGTCTATCTGTGGAAAATTAAAATCTCCCACAATCACAACCCTGTGCTTACTACAAATATTTGCTATCTCCTTACAAATTTGCTCCTCTAATTCTCGCTCCCCATTAGGTGGTCTATAATACACACCTATAAGTGTTACTATACCTTTCCCATTCCTCAATTCCACCCAAATAGTCTCCCTAGACGAGCCCTCTAATCTATCCTGCCAAAGCACTGCTGTTGTAGCGATGTGCTACACACAGCACTGAAATAACGACACGCAGTCGGTAAGTCGTTTTGAGACTAGTTTATTCAAACTTCGCGGTACTGGCATTTAATCCCTAGCGCCCGCACTCTCCGGGCGGAAATGACATCAGAAGTGCATTACCAAAGTCTCCACCCACGCACTGGCTATCTGTGAGCCAGTTCGCCTGCGCAGGAAGTGGGTCGCCACATAACCCCCCCCCAGAACCGGCGACACCCCCCCCCCCCCAATGTCCACAGTCTGGATCAGCCTCTGTTTGGGAGGTCTGCCTCTGCGCTGCGGTGCCTGAACCTTGACCGGCTGCGCCAAGTCCACATGGGTCGGTTTGAGTCGGTCCACTGTGAAAACCTCCTCTCTCCCCCCAATGTCCAGAATGTACGTGGACCCATTGTTGATCACCTTGAACGGCCCCTCGTACGGCTGCTGTAGCGGTCGGTGCCCGGTGTCCGCCCCTTCGTACAAACACAAACTTACAGTTCTGCAGGTCTTTGGGTACATGGGTCGGGGTCCGTCCGTGCTGTGAAGTCGGTATGGGGGCCAGGTTGCCGAGCCTTTCATGTAGTCTGTCCAGGACTGCTGCGGGTTCTTCCTCTCGCCACTTTTGGTCTGGTATGAACTCTCCCGGGACGGCCAGGGGTGCGTCGTACACCAACTCGGCCAACGAGGCGTGCAGATCCTCTTTGGGCGCTGTGCGAATTCCAAGCAGGACCCAGGGAAGCTCGTCCACCCAGTCAGGTCCTCTCAGGCGGGCCATGAGAGCCGACTTCAAGTGACGGTGGAAGCGTTCCACTAGTCCGTTCGACTGTGGGTGGTAGGCAGTAGTGTGGTGTAGCTGCGTTCCCAACAGGCTGGCCACAGCTGACTACACGCTGGAGGTGAACTGGGCGCCTCTGTTGGAGGTAATGTGGGCCGGTACCCCGAAGCGTGCTACCCAGGTTGCGATCAGTGCTCGGGCGCAGGAATCGGCAGATGTGTCGGTGAGCGGGACCGCCTCTGGCCACCTCGTGAACCGGTCTACCATAGTTAGGAGATACTGCGCTCCTCGGGACACTGGTAGGAGGCTCACGATATCCACATGAATGTGGTCGAACCTCCGGTGGGTGGGTTTGAACTGCTGAGGCGGGGCTTTAGTGTGCCACGGCACCTTGGCTGTTTGGCACTGCGCGCACGTTCTGGCCCATTCACTGACCTGCTTGCAAAGTCCGTGCCACTCGAACTTGCTGGAGACCAGCCGGACGGTTGTCCTGATAGATGGGTGCGCCAAACCGTGTATGGAGTTGAAAACTCGCCGCCTCCAGGCTGGCAGGACGATGGGGCGAGGTTGGCCGGTAGCCACGTTGCACAGGAGGGTCCTCTCACCTGGGCCTACGAGAAAGTCCTGCAGCTGCAAACCCGAGACTGTGGTCCTGTAGCTGGGCATCTCGTTGTCTGCCTGCTGCGCCTCCGCCAGTGCTGCATAATCCACCTCCAGGGACAGGGCCTGGACAGCTGGTCTGGAGGGTGCGTCCGCCACGACGTTGTCCTTTCCTGAGACATGCTGGATGTCCGTCCTGTACTCGGAGATGTAGGACAGATGTCGCTGCTGGCGAGCCAACCAGGGATCGGACACCTTCGTGAACGCGAAGGTCAACGGTTTGTGGTCCGTGAACGCGGTGAACGGACTGCCTTCTAAGAAGTACCTGCCGGATTGCCAGATACAGTGCCAACAGCTCCTGGTCGAAAGCACTGTACTTGAGTTTGGGTGGTTGTAGGTGCTTGCTGAAGAACGTCAAGGGTTGCCAGCGCCCCTCGATGAGTTGCTCCAGCACCCCACCAACTGCTGTGTCGGATGCGTCCACCGTGAGTGCGGTCGGAACGTCCGTTCTGGGGTGCACCAGCATCGTGACATCTGCCAAGGCTTCCTTGGCTTTAACGAAAGTGGCCGCGGCCTCCTCGTCCCAAGTAATATCCTTGCCTTTACCCAACATCAGGGTGTACAAAGGACGCATGATATGGGCTGCTGAGGGGAGGAAACGGTGGTAGAAGTTCATCATACCAACAAACTCCTGTAGGCCTTTGACCGTGTTGGGCCGGGCAAAGTGGCGGATCGTGTCTACCTTGGTGGGCAGAGGTGTTGCCCCGTCTTTGGTAATCCTGCGGCCCAGGAAGTCGATGGTATTGAGACCGAACTGGCATTTGGCCGGGTTGATCATGAGGCCGAAATCACTCTGGCGGGAGCAGAGCTGGCGGAGGTGGGACAGATGCTCTTGGCGACTACTGCTGGCTATAAGGTTGTCGTCCAAATAGATGAACGCAAAGTCCAGGTCGTGTCCCACCACATCCATTAGCCGCTGAAACGTCTGTGCGGCATTCTTCAGGCTGAACGGCATTCGGAGGAAATCGAACAGGCTGAACGGGGTGATAAGTGCTGTTTTGGGGATGTCTTCAGGGTGCACTGGGATTTGATGGTATCCCCGGATGAGGTCTACTTTGGAAAATATACTTGCCCCGTGCAGGTTTGCTGCAAAGTCCTGTATGTGCGGCACGGGGTAGCGGTCTGGAGTTGTAGCCTCGTTCAATCTGCGGTAGTCGCCGCATGGTCTCCAGCCCCCAGCTGCTTTGGGCACCATGTGCAGGGGGGAGGCCCATGGACTGTCGGACCTCCATATGATCCCCAATTCCTCCATCCTCTTGAACTCCTCCTTCACCAGGCGGAGCTTTTCCGGGGGGAGCCTTCGTGAACGGGCGTGGAGGGGTTATCCCTTGGTCGGGATGTGGTGCTGAACCCCGTGTCTGGGCATGGCTGCCGTGAACTGCGGTGCCACAATCGATGGAAAGTCCGCCAGGATTCTAGGGAATTCGTTGTCCGACAGCGTGATGGAATCCAGTTGTGGAGCCGGCAACTTGGCTTCACCCAGGGAGAATGCCTGGAAAGTCTCAGCATGTACCAGTCTTTTCCCTTGCAAGTCGACCAGCAGGCTGTGAGCTCGCAAGAAGTCCGCCTCCAGGAGTGGTTGGGCCACGGCGGCCAGTGTGAAGTCCCACGTGAACCGGCTGGCGCCGAACTGCAGCTGCATTGTGTGGGTGCCGTAGGTCCATATCGTGCTGCCGTTTGCGGCCCGCAGGTTGGGTCCTAGCTTCCTGTTGCGGGAGTCGTACCCCATCGGGGGCAAGACGCTGATTTCCGCTCTGGTGTCGACCAAGAAGCGGCGTCCCAACTGTTTGTCCCAGACGTACAAGAGGCTGTCCTGGTGGCCAGCTGCCATAGTCATTAGCAGCAGCTGGCCCTTACAGGGCAGGTGACAACGGCAGGCTTTTGTGCCCCACCGCTGGTGGTAGAAACATCACTGTTCACTGGCCTCCTCACTCCTGCCTCTGTGTTGTGTGCACCCCCCCGCCGAGCCTGGTCTTGTCCGCTGTTGGGTGCGTGGTCTGGTAATCTGACCGACAGACGCCACGCTCTCCCTCTTGGCTTTCCACAGCACGTCTGCCTGGGCCACCACCTTCTGGGGGTTGCTGAAATCTGCGTCGGCCAGCAGCAGAAGTATGTCCTCGGGCAGTTGCTCTAGGAACGCTTGCTCGAACATGAGGCAGGGCTTGTGTCCGTCAGCCAGGGCCAGCATCTCGTTCATCAAAGCTGACGGCAGTCTGTCTCCCAAACTGTCCAGGTGAAGCAGGCGGGCACCTCGCTTACGCCGTGAGAGGCCAAAGGTCCCAATGAGCAGCGCTTTGAGTGCTTCATATTTGCCTTCTTCTGGGGGGGCGACTGTATGAAATCCACAACCTGGGTGGCCGTCTCCTGGTCAAGGGCACTCACCACGTGATAGTGACGCTTGGAATCAGAAGATATCTGCTGAATCTGGAACTGGGCTTCTGCTTGGCTAAACCACACGCGTGGTCGCAGCATCCAAAAAGTGGGCAGTTTTAGCGAAACTGCGTGAACAGATGAAAAGTCGGTCATCTTTGGTCCAAATCCTGTTTGGACCGTCGGGGTCACCAATGTAGCAATGTGCTACACACAGCGCTGAAATAATGACACGCAGTCGGTAAGTCGTTTCGAAACTAGTTTATTCAAACTTCGCGGCGCTGGCATCTAATCCCTAGCGCCCGCCCTCTCCGGGCGGAAATATCAGAGGTGCATTACCAAAGTCTCCCCCTGCGCGCTGGCTATCTGTGAGCCGGTTCGCCTGCGCAGAAAGTGGGTCGTCACACTGTAATATTTTCTCGGACAAGCAATGCAACATCTCCCCTTCTTGCCCCTCCGATTCTATCACACCTGAAGCAACAAAATCCAGGAATATTTAGTTGCCAATCACACCCCTCCTGCAACCATGTTTCACCAACAGCTACAACATCATATTTCCAGGTATCAATTCATGCTCTAAGCTCATCCACCTTTCTTACAATGCTCCTAGCATTAAAATAGATGCATTTAAGAAACTTTCCACCTCTTCCTCTCTGTTTATCCCTAACGGTGCAAACAATTTTATTATCTTTTTCTTCCTTCTCCCCAACATCTTCAGTCTCAGCGCTCCCCTTCTCCATCAACTGCCTATCCTCCCTCACACACTGTCTACTAGCTTTCTCTATTTGTGAACTGACCTCCTCTCTCTTAGTCTCTTTAATTTGATTCCCACCCCCCAACTATTCTAGCTTAAAGTCTCCCCAGTAGCCTTCGCAAATCTCCCGGCCAGGATACTGGTCCCCCTAGGGTTCAAGTGCAACCGTCCTTTTTGTACAGGTCACATCTGCCCCAAAAGAGGTCCCAATGATCCAGAAACTTGAATCCCTGCCCCCTGCTCCAATCCCTCAACCACGCATTTATCCTCCACCTCATTCCATTCCTACTCTCACTGTCACGTGGCACAGACAGTAATCCCGAGATTACTACCTTTGCGGTCCTTCTTCTCAACTTCCTTCGTAACTCCCTATATTCTCCTTTCAGGACCTCTTCCCCTTTCCTACCTATGTCATTGGTACCTATATGTACCATGACCTCTGGCTCCTCACCCTCCCATTTCAGGATATCTTGGATGTGATCAGAGACATTCCGGACCCTGGCACCAGGGAGGCAAACTACCATCCCGGTCTCCTGATTACGTCCACAGAATCACCTATCTGACCCCCTAACTATTGAGTCCCCTATTACTACTGCCTTCCTCTTCCTTTCCCTATCCTTCTGAGCTACAGAGCCGGATTCTGTGCCGGAGACACAACCACTGTTGCTTGCCCCAGGTAGGCTCTCCCCTGCAACAGTATTCAAATAGGAGTACACATTGTCAAGAAGTACAGCCACTGGGGTACTCTCTAGTACTTGACTCTTCCCCTTCCCCCTCCTAACCGTGACCCACCTGTCTGCCTCCCGTGGCCCTGGTGTGACTACCTGCCTACAACTCCTCTCTATCAACTCCTCACTCTCCCTGACCAGACGAAGGTCATCGAGCTGCAGCTCCAGTTCCCTAACACGGTCCCTTAAGAACTGCAGCTTGGCGCACCTGGCGCAGATGAGGACGTCCGGGAGGCTAGGAGACGCCAGGACCTCCCACATCCAATACTGAGAACAACAAACTGCCCTCACACTCATACTTCCCCTTTCCTTAAATAACAGGAAAAACTGAAACCTAAACCTACCTTGCCTCAACTGCTTTCGCCTAAGCCCGTTCAGCCAAAGCCCTTAAGCCTACACTCTGCTGCCCACTGTATAAGGCTGTGTCCTTTTTAAATCTTCCCCGCTTCACTGCCCGACGTCACACGCCTGCGCAGTCCCGCCTCTCTTAACTCCGATGAGAAGAAGAAAAAATCAAAATGCTCCCGCCGCTCTCCCATTCTGATCCTCCAACTTCCTTCACCAAATGGTATGATCTTGTAATGATGGACCCAATCAGATGGATACAGTTAATTACAGGGAACAACTATGACCAAGAGCTAGGATAAGAGGCTCTGACTGTCCAATGTGTTGGTGTGGGAGAGCGTTTTCCAGCATTAAAGGTTTATGAGTCCACCAAGCAAAGTTGAAGTGCTATTTCATCCCACAAGTACAGATGATGTGGTATTTTCAACCACTGATTCACAAGCCACAGCGATTCGCTCTGGAGAGTCATCATACTCCAGGTCAGATGAGAGATATCCCAGGTCAGGTTTCAGACCACGATACCCAGGTAGATCCTTTGAATGATGGCGGTGGTGAGGAGGTACAGAAGAAGAGGAAGGTCAAGTGGCCAGTAATGGCAGATGAGAAGGCTTGGTGTGTGTTTGATGAGGATATCAGTATAATGTTGGAGAACACTCTCAGGGGAACATCAAAAAGAAGTTGAAATGATGGGTGATATGATTTACAATGTTGGAAAGTACAGGTTTGGTTTGGTTGAGTTGAAGAAAGCAAAGCCTACACAGCAACCAAGCAGGTGCCAGGAGGAGATTAGTAGGTTGAGGAGAGAGCTTAGATCATTGACATAGAGGTGGAAGGTAGCAAGTGAGGGTGACAAGCCAGGGCTTGCAGATCTCTGAGAGCATTTTCGAATAAAGTTAGCATCACTTCGTCGTGCAGTCACAACATAAAAAGAGAGAGAGAGAAGGCAAGAAAGTCGTTCTTTGAGAACCCTCACAAGTTCACAAAGAGATTGTTTGAACAAAATAAGAGCGGGCAGCTTAACATCTCTCAACAAGAACTTGAGGATCACCTGGCAAGCACTTACTCTAATGAACAGCGGGAGGCTCCTTTGCTTGACATTTCAGGGCTTGTGAAGCATACCGAGCCAGGAGTGAAGTTCAATCTGTCAGAACCCAAACTGGCAGAAGTCGAACGGTTCATCAGAAAGGCAAGGTCAGGTTCAGTGCCAGAACCTAATGGAGTGCCGTACAAGGTGTTCAAGAAGTGTGAAGACCTGAGGAAATACTCGTGGAGATTGTTAAATGTGGTGTGGAGACAAGGTGTTGTCCCTTTGTCATAGAGTGAGGCTGAAGGAGTATACATCCCGAAGAGACTTCTACTGCATTGAATCAGTTCTGACCAATTTCACTCCTGAATGTAGGGGGAAGATTATGGTTGGCATTCTAGCAGAAAGAATATCTTCATTTGTGATAGAGAATGGATTGGTAAATACATCTGTGCAGAAGGCAGGAATACCAGGCTTCCCGGGATGCCTTAAACATACTAGTATGATATCCAGGAGTTAAAGAGGTTGAGAAGAAATCTGGCTGTAGTTTGGCTTGATCTTGCAAATGCGTATGGTTCTGTTTCCCATGCCCTGATTGAGTTTGCGATGGAATTCCTATGAATTCCTGCTAAGGTGAGGAACATTGTTATGCAGTACTACAACGATTTCCGGATGAAGTTTTTCACTCAGCAGTTTACAACGAGGTGGCAGAGCTTAGATGTTGGAATCCCAATGGGATGTGCAATTTCACCCATCCTTTTTGAGTTAGCCATAGAGGTCATTGTGAGGGCTGTAGAATCAGTGGGACCAGGTGTCACACTTGATGGCAGAGGGGAGTTACCACCAATACGAGTGTTCATGGACGATCTCACCCTTTTGGGTCCTAGCACAGAGGCAGTGGTGATGGAGTAAAGGGATAGGTAAATAGGGGTATAGATTAAAAGATATTAAAAGACAATGATTAGCTAATGATTAATTACCTTATAGGTACCTTATGTTAGTTGCTGGACAGCCAAAAGTGAACCTTACTCAGCAACAAGTGATGCACCAGACATTGTTCCCTAATAGTGTTAGGCATAGGTTCAAATAAGGAATTGTCTGGTCGCACAAAGCACTTTGAGGTATAATATAACTAAATAGGGGAAGGATGGCGTGGGGGTGGGGGTAGAACATTTGAGAGTAGGGGGAGGTGTCAACATGAGGAAGTAAGGTTGTATCCAGGCTAGCTTTGGCAGAAAATTATTATAACTATCCAATGATGATTTTACATCTAATTGTATCTTAGCATGTGATCGAAACTATTCTAAAACTGTATTAACTCGCGTAATTATAATATTTCCTGTAATGATTGATGTTATAAATTGTGAAGAATTGTGATTCGGGGGCAGGGCAGTGTCCAGACTGGCTCTTTGGGAGATCAGTCTGTAACTTCTCCCATAGCATGCTATGAATAAAGAGTGAAGGTTTTGTCACTTGTTTTATGGTCTTATTGCATCCTTGGCATTGATGCCTTTGCATCGGGTCGATCTGTCTTTGACAGTGGAAAGTGTACTGTCTAGACTCGAGGAGCTAATGGATTGGAGAAGAATGAAGTTCAAGACCAAGAAGTCAAGGAGCTTTGTTCTTAGGAGAGGAAAGCTGGTTGACTTTCATTTGTGGAGAGGAGATTCCATCTATTCAGGACCAAACAGTTAAGAGCCTCGGGCTGAGAGGCACAGAGGAGCTGAGAGATACCAAGAGGGTTCAAGAGAAAGAACAGATCAGAGGGCTCAAGAGACAGGAGAACAGAGGTCTGATGTCTGTCGACAAGTGTGGCTTGCCTGGCAAGTTGAAGTTGTGATGCTTGCAGTACGGACTGATGCCAGGGATAATGTGGCCACTAACTGTCTATGAAGTGGCAATGTCCCATATTGAGGCAATGGAACGGAAGATCAACAAGTACGTGAAGAAGTGGCTTGGAGCAGCCTCACCAATGTTGCAATCCACAGTAATCAGACAAAGCTTACCATCCTAGTGCAATCCCTTGTTGAAGAGGTCAAAGTAGCCAAGGTAAGATAATTCTTGATGCTTCGAGACTCAAAAGATCCTTTCATCAAGAACACCCAGCTGGATGTGAGATCAGGCAGGAAGTGGTCAGCCCGTGTAACAGTTGATGAGGCACAGTCCAGATTGAAGCACAAGGAGATGGTTGGGACTTGGCCACCAAGGACTTGGATGGACAACCCACAAGTGGTGGTCATCTTCTGCAGATAAGGAGGCCGTGAGCTTGTAATGCAAAAAATACGAGAGGTAGAAGAGAAGAGGTTAGCTAAAACAGCTGGCTTGGCCAAACAAGGGGCTTGGACCTGGTGGGAAAGTGTTGAACAATGACATCTATCTTGGAATGTTCTGTGGCAGATGGAACTGCTCCACATTTCTTTTCTATGCAGAGCAGCGTATGGACTGCTCCCAACACCTGCCTACCTCAGCACCTGGTATGAAGATAAGACAGACAGGTGTGCTGCTTGTGGCGAGAAGGGAACACTTGAACATATTTTGAGTGCAAGCAGAGTCAATCTTTCCAGCGGCATGTACACTTGGAGACATAACAACGTTCTCAAAGTTGTAACAGAAGCGGCTGAGCGGAGAGTACTGCAGCACAACTTATCTCATGCCCCATGCTGCACAAAACATTGCATATCATTTGTGAAAGAAGGCTCCAAGTAAAGGGTGTACAGTGCAGGCCCACAATCAAGCATACTTTCTTCAGCCAATGATTGGTGTGTCAAGGCCGACCTGGATGGGAAAGGCAGCTTCCAGGAGCAAGTAGCTTTCACCACATTGTGTCCAGATATAATTGTATGATCTGACACCAGTAGAGAAGTGGTTATTGGTGAAGTCATAGACCGCTGGGAAGACAACATCGATGAAGCCCATGAGCGCAAGTTAACCAAATATGCAAAATTAAGATCAGAGTGCAGAGACAGAGAGTGGAAGGTCTCATGCTATCCATTCAAAGTAGGCTGCCATGGCTATATTGTGTTCACTTTCCAGATGTGGCTGCGTGACCTTGACTTACTAGAAAAGATCAAGTCAACCAGCAGGGCTGTAGCTGAGGCAGCAGAGACAGGATCATAATGGGTGTAGACCAGGTATGTCCAGAGGTGCAGGTAGTCAGGCAGTGTATCCATCTTTTGCAAACTCTTCAATAGTTGCATAGACACCTGAAGAGTAGAGTATCTGTTGGATGGAAGCGACCAACAACTCTGATAGAGGCAGATGCCAAATTTCTAAGCTCACCAGTGGGAGGCGGTGCTTCAGCACTGCTGGCCCACCACCTCGAGGGAGTCTTGATCATAAGCGGGCCAAAACTCCTGAAGACAGGTGGCAGATCAACTGATGATAGCACAGGACAGTTAACACCTTAGTCCACGTGTATTTTCAATTCTTTGAGCAGGATGTCCACTCTTAGGGTAGCGACAGTACTGAATTTCCTCCATTTGTAGACAACTTGTCTTACTTTGGACTGATGAATACTCAGGTCTTTAGAAATGCTTTTGTAGCCTTTTTCCAGCTTCATGCATCTCTCCAATTCTTCTAAGGTCCTCTGAAAGTCGTTTTGATCAAGGCATGGTGCACATAAACAAATCTTTCTTGAGAAGAGCAGGTTCTGTCTGTAACCTGACTTAGTGTGTCTTTTTTATAGGGCAGGGTATCGCTCTACAACCCACACCTCCAATCTCATCTCATTGATTGGAATACCTGACTCTTAATAGCTTTTGCTGAAGGCATTAACCCAGAGGTTCACATACTTATTTTCAACCTAGACTGTGATTGATTAAGTGGTGTACTCAGTATTGATGAGAACTAGTACAAATGTTTGTGTGTTATTAGCTTAGGCAGATAGTGTGTGTCTATTATAGTGACTCAGATGCAGATCAGACCACATTTTATGAGTAATTATGCAGAAAACCAGGTAATTGCAAAGTGTTCATAAACTTTTTCTTGCAAATATAAGTCAGGAGTACTGGCTATGATTCAACATTCAACCATTTTTTAAAAACATTTCTACATTCAGTTGGAGGAAGCATGATTTCCCATGGCTGCATTTTCACAAGATAATATGGATAAAAACTTGCAATGCAGTGCAAAGTTTAGCAACTGCAAAGGCTATAATATAAAGAATGAATTAAGCCATACCTCCAAAGTTGCTCCAAATCACTGATTGCTTCCTTTTGCCGCCCATACTTCAGCTTAAAATTGGCTGCTTCTCTCACTAATAGCAAATGAGCTGGTGTATTTGGCTATATTTAAAATCAAAATAACAATTTATAGTCACAAGAGATCCTGCAGATACTGGAAATCCAGAGTAACACACACAAACTGCTTAAGGAACGCATCAGGTCAGGCAGCATCCGTGGAGAGAAATGAACTGTTGACGTTTTGGGCCAACCCCTTCATCAGGACTACCAAATCAGAATCAGATTTAATATCACTGGCATATGTCATATAATTTGTGAACTTGGAAGTAGGTACAGAGGAGATGTCAGGGGTGTGCTTTTTTATGCAGAGTGTGGTGAGTGTGTGGAATGTGCTGTTGGCGGCAGTGGTGGAGGGGGAAACGATAGGGTCTTTTAAAAGACTCCTGGATGGCTACATAGAGCTTAGAATAATAGAGGGCTATGGGTAAAGCCTGGGTAGTTCTAAGGTAGGGTCATGTTCAGCACAGCTTTGTGGGCCGAAAGGCCTGTGTTGTGCTGTATGTTTTCTATGTTTCTATTAATTTATTGGCAGCAGTACAATGCAATACATAATGATAGAGGAAAAAACTGAATTACAGTAAATATAAATATATATACTTGTTAAACAAATATATATTTGTTAAATAAGTAGTGCAAAAAAAAAGTAGTGAGGTGATGTTCATGGGTTCAATGTCTATTTGGAAATCAGATGGAGGAGGCGAAGAGGCTGTTTCTGGATCATTGAGTGTGTGCCTTCAGGCTCCTGTACCTCCTTCCTGATGGTAGCAATGAAAAGAGGGCATGTCCTG
Source organism: Hemitrygon akajei (assembly GCF_048418815.1). NCBI lineage: Eukaryota > Metazoa > Chordata > Chondrichthyes > Myliobatiformes > Dasyatidae > Hemitrygon > Hemitrygon akajei. The sequence continues at coordinate 856,302 of NC_133136.1, read as the reverse complement.
GATACTACGAAGACTAGTGCCATTAGGGTTCCATTTGAGGCCTCAGTCACTTCAACCACAAACTGCTATCATCCGGGAAACAGTACCGCAGCATTAAAGCCAGGATCAACAGGCTCCGAGACAGCTTCTTCCACCAGGCCATCTGACTGATTAATTCACACTGATACAATTGCATTCCTATTTTACAATGACTGTCCTGTTGTACATTCCATTTATTACAAATTACTATAAATTATACATTGCACATTTAGACGCAGACGTAATGTAAAGATTTTTACTCCTCACGTATGTGAAAGATGTAAGAAATAGTCAGTTCAATTCAATTCTACATAAGACCATAAAATAAGAGCAGAAATGGGCCATTTGAGTCTGCTCTGCCATTTCATCATAGCTGATCCAATTTTCCTCTCAGCCTCAATCTCCTGCCTTCCCCCCAAATCCCTTCATGCCCCGACCAATCAAGAATCTATCAATCTCTGCCTTAAATGTACATAAAGAATCGTCTGCCACAGCTGTCTGTGACAAAGAATTCTATAGGTTCACCATTGTCTGGCTAAATAAATTCCTCCTCATCTCTGTACCAAAAGGATGCCCCTTTATTCTGAAAGAGTTCTGAAAAAGCTAGCACTAGAGATTATGGTGGCATTTGAAATGATATTTCAAAAATCATTGGACTCTGGCATGGTGCCAGAGGAGTGGAAAATTGCAAATGTCAGTCCACTTTTTAAGAAAGGGGGAAGTCAGCAGAAAATAAATTATAGACCAGTTAGCCTGACCCCATTTGGGAAGATGTTAGAGTCAATTGTTAAGGATGAGGTGATGGAGTACTTGATGACACAGGACAGGATAGCACAAAGTCAGCATGGTTTCCTTCAAGGAAACTCCTGCCTGACGAAGCTGTTGGAATTCTTTGAGGAAATTATGAGTAGGATAGATAAAGGGGATGCAGTGGATGTTGTGTATTTGGACTTTCAGAAGGCCTCCGACAAGGCTGCTTACCATGTTAAGAGTCCATGGTATTACACGAAAGTCACTAACATGGTTAGCGCATTGGCTGATTGGTAGGAGGTAGAGAGTGGGAATAAAAGAATCATTTTCTGGTTGGTTGCCAATGACTAGTGCTGTTCTACAGGGGTCACTGTTGGGACCACTTCTTGTTATGCTGTATATAAATGATTTAGATGATGAAATAGATGGCTTTGTTGTCAAGTTTGCAGATGATATGAAGATTGGTGGATGGACAGTTAGTGTTGATGAAACAGGTAGGATGCAAAAGAACTTAGACTAGGAGAATGGGCAAAGAAGTGGCAAATGTAATACAATGTTGGAAAATGCACGGTCGTGCACTTCAGCAGTAGAAATAAACGTGTGGACTATTTTCTAAACGGGGAGAAAATCCAAAACTCTGAGATGCAGAGGACTTGGAAGTCCTTTTGCAGAACAGCCTGAAGGTTAACTCGAGGAAATCTGCAGATGCTGGAAATTCAAACAACACACACAAAATGCTGGTGGAACACAGCAGGCCAGGCAGCATCTATAAGGAGAAGCACTGTCGACGTTTCGGGCCAAGACCCTTCGTCAGGACTAACTGAAAGGAAAGATAGTAAGAGATTTGAAAGTAGTGGGGGGAGGGGGAAATGCGAAATGATAGGAGAAGACCGGAGGGGGTGGGATGAAGCTAAGAGCTGGAAAGGTGATTGGCAAAAGTGATACAGAGCTGGAGAAGGGAAAGGATCATGGGATGGGAGGCCTCGGGAGAAGGGGGTGGGGGGAAGCACCAGAGGGAGATGGAGAACAGGCAGAGTGATGGGCAGAGAGAGAGAGAAAAAAAACAACTAAGTTTGTCAGGGATGGGGTAAGAAGAGGAGGAGGGGCATTAACGGAAATGAGAGAAGTCAATGTTCATACCATCAGATTGGAGGCTACCCAGCCAGTATTTAAGGTGTTGTTCCTCCAACCTGAGTTTGGCTTCATTTTGACAGTAGAGGAGGCCATGGATAGACATATCAGAATGGGAATGGGACATGGAATTAAAATGTGTGGCCACTGGGAGATCCTGCTTTCTCTGGCGGACCGAGCGTAGGTGTTCAGTGAAACGGTCTCCCAGTCTGCGTCAGGTCTCACCAACATATTAAAGGCCACACCAGGAGCACCGGACGCAGTATACCACACCAGCCGACTGAAGGTTAACTTGCAGGTTGAGTCGGTGGTGAGGAAGGCAGGTGCAATATTAGTATTCATTTCAAGAGGTCTAGAATACAAGACTAAGTATGTGATGCTGAGGCTTTATAAGGCACTAGTGAGGCCTCACCTTGAGTATTGTGAACAGTTTTGGGCCCCTCATCTTAGAAAATATGTGCTGGCATTGGAGAGGGTCCAGAGGAGGTTCACAAGGATGATTTTAGAAATAAAAGGGTTATCATATGAGGAACTCTGATGGCTCTGGGTCTGTACTCGCTGGAATTCAGAAGGAAGTGGGGAGATCTCATTGAAACCTTTCGAATGTTGAAAGGCCTAGACAGAGTAGGTGTGGAAAGGATGGGGGGGTCTAGGAAAGAGGGCATGGCCTCAGGATAGAGGGATGCCCTTTCAAAACAGTGATGCAAGAGAAATTTCTTTAGCCAATTGGTAGTGAATTTGTGGAATTTGTTGCCACATGCAGCTGTGGAGGCCAGGTCGTTGTATGTACTTAAGGCAGAGATTGATAGGTTCTTGACTGGATGTGGCATGAAACATTACGGAAGAAGGCTGGGAACTGGGGTTGAGGAGGAGATTTTTAAAAAGGATCAGCCATGACTGAATGGCGGAGCAGACTCAATAGGCCAGATGGCCTAATTCTACTCCTATGTCTTATGCTCTTATTCTGAGGCTGTGTCCTCTGGTGTTGGACATCCTCTGGAAACATCCTCTTCACATCTAATCTATCAAGGCCTTTCACCATTCAATATTTTTCAAATAAGGCATCCCTCATTCTTCTGAATTCTAGTAAATACAGACCCAGAGCCATCAAACGCTCTTCATATGACAAGCCATTCAATCCTGGAATTATTTTCATGAACCTCTTTTGAACCCTCTCCAGTTTCAGTGCATCTTTCCAAAGATAAGGGGCCCAAAACTGCTCATAATACTCCAAGTGAAGTCTCTTCACTTGGAGGACGGAATTTTTTTTTACCGGAAGGAGAAATCGATATACATGCGATCAGGTCGGAGGCTACCCAGACATAAGACAAGCTCCTCCACCCTGAGAGTGGCCTTATTGTGGGACAAGAGGAGGCCACAGACTGATATGTCTGAATGGGAATGGGAATTAAAATGTTTCACCACCGGGAACTTCTGCTTTTGGTGGACAGAGCAGAGGCGCTCAACAAAGCGGCTCTCCTATTTACAATTGGTCTCACCAACATAGAGACCACATCCGGAAGCGCCAGACACAACAGATGACTCCAGCAGATTAGTAGGTGAAGTGCTGCATCATTTGGAAAAATTGCTTGTGGCTCTGAATGGAGGTGGGAGAAGTAGTGCTCAAGGGGTGGTAGTTAACAACAAGAGGAAATCTTTCCTGAACTGTTTCCAACACATTAACATCCTGCCTTAAAGGAGACTGTAACGATGTAGTTCTCCAGATGTGGTTTCACCAGTCCCCTACACAACTGATGTGTCACCTCCAGCAATGAACAATAACACTCTGCTAGCAGTTTTTCATGATAATCCTTTTATAAACCATGCACTTGGCATAATGCTCCCTCTGCAGAACAGAGCAACATTTCAGTTCTTAAATTATTTATTTCTGCCAAAATTGACAATGTCACATCTACCGCATGCCCTTCAAATCTTTGCCCATCATCTATTTAGAACTACTCGATGATCTCTTCACAACTTGCTTTTTGCCCTTTTGTGATATCAGCAAATTTTAACACCTATATCTTAAATGCATTCATCCATATCAAATATAAAATGTAACAAGTTCAACCATCCAGTGACACACTATTTATTGCATCTTGTGAAGCAGAAGACTGATTTATGCCAACTCTGTTTCCTTCAAGCTAAAATCAAAGGCTAACCCTTCTACTGATGCTTTTGATATTTACTTGTATGTGCACACTATTTTGTGTGGTCCTCAAAAACAAAATGCATAGCAGGAGATACCTGGTATTCTTGGTACCACTGGATAGCTTGAGAGAAGACTTCTATTGCACTATCGATATCTTCCTCATGGCTATACATAGTAACTAAGGCTGACACCTAGAGAAAAAAATGGATATAAACTTAATACGAAAAAATTGTTCATTTTTATAACATCAATAAAAATCATTACATGTGGAGATTTTAAGAACAATGCAAGTAATACACATCAAACACATAAATATTCAAAAACAATGATGAAATGTTCCCAGATTGCAAATCCCATTTATCCCCACAATCTCTCCACTCTAAATTTTTTAAACCAAACTCTGCAATTTTTATCTTATAAAATTATTTCACAAAATCAACCAATGAATAAGGAACTGGGCCAGAATACGCCAAATCAATACATATTCCACTACCATTCTTCAGATGAATTTTAAATGTTGTTAATTTGTCTTTTTTAAACGCCTTTGTTTTACGATTGCAAGATACTGTTGGGTTAAAAGTACTATAGGTCTGCCCCATCGGCGGGCTGCTGGTTGGCAGAGGAAATGGATAAGATGCAAACTGTATTGCTGCCTGCTACAGAAAGGAGTCGGTGTGCGAAGGTGGTGTGCAGTCTAACAGCAGGTGATTGCCTTAAATGTTTTTCTTGTGATCGCAAGACCACAATTGGATATTGGTAATGTGGAATGCTGCAAGTCCAGTTCATTGGTTTATTGGTGAGACCAATGGCAGGGGAGCTACGTGGCCTCAGTTTTAGCGTGGTGTCACCTGCTTGCAGTTGTCCAGGAGAGAGGTGTCAGAGTCAGTGCCTGGAGGCAGTGTGACGTGGGGCACATGCTGGCATTGGTGCTGCCCTCCAGTGTTCACCTGATGTAAAACAAACTGGATTGCATTCATCTGCAGACTGCTACAGGCTTGCTCTAACTGACAACATTCATGAACTCAGGGACATGAGTGATATATTTTGTGTAACTGCATGTTTGCTGCTATCTTGTACTGCATGTACAATGAATAACTGTTGATACTGTGTTTTGCAGCTGGGCCAGGAGGAACACTGTTTCATTTCGCTGTATCTATGGGTAATCATGTATGGCTAAATGACAAATAAACTTGAACTTGAACTTGCATAAAGCCTTTTAAATTTCATGTCTCTGATCATAAACGTATGACCTCTGACTGTAAACACAGAATACCCCGACCGTAAACACACAATACCCTTTGACCATAACCATATGCCTTTTGTTTTTAGAACTGACTCCCTATCTATGGACCTTATAATCTTGTGTACCTCTATCTGGTCACCGATCAACCTGTTACATTTCAGGGAATAAAAGTCCTAATCCATTGCCACAATACGTCTACACAATTGCAAGCTCACTGGCTCTTCACATGACCTTTCGTCACCTGGATAATACAAATACCTATGTCATGATGTTGTATGTTGACTACAGCTCAGTGTTTAACACAATCATTCTTGCAGTTCTGATCAAAAAGCTGCATAACAGAGGCCTCTGTACCTCCTTCTACAATTGGATATGATATTCGACTTCCTAACCGGTAGACCACAATCTGTGTGGATTGGTGACAATATCTCCACCTCACTGACAGCACTGATGCTCCTCAGGGATATGTGCTTAGCCCACTGCTCTACTCTCTCTACACCCATGACTGTGGGGCTAGGCATAGCTGAAATGCCATCTATAAATTTGCTAACATTAGCTATTTTTGGCAGAATTTCAGATGGTAATGAGAGGGCTGCAGGAGCAAGATATATCAACTAGTTGAATGATATTGCAGCAACAACCTTGCACTTGATGTCAGTAAGACCAAAGAACTCAGTATGTGCGGTTGGGAGACTGTAGGTCTGACACGGTGGTCAGCAGCACAGGGGCGCCGCAGGGAACCGTACTCTCTCCGGTCCTGTTCACCCTGTACACATCAGACTTCCAATATAACTCGGAGTCCTGCCACGTGCAGAAGTTCGCTGATGACACGGCCATAGTGGGGTGTGTCAGGAATGGACAGGAGGAGGAGTATAGGAAACTGATACAGGACTTTGTGATATGGTGCAACTCAAACTACCTGCGTCTCAATATCACCAAGACCAAGGAGATGGTGGTGGACTTTAGGAGATCTAGGCCCCATATGGAGCCAGTGATCATTAATGGAGAACGTGTGGAGCAGGTTAAGACCTACAAGTATCTGGGAGTACAGTTAGACGAGAAGCTTGACTGGACTGCCAACACAGATGCCTTGTGCAGGAAGGCACAGAGTCGAATGTACTTCCTAAGAAGGTTGGCGTCATTCAATGTCTGTAGTGAGATGCTGAAGATGTTCTATAGGTCAGTTGTGGAGAGCGCCCTCTTCTTTGTGGTGGCGTGTTGGGGAGGAAGCATTAAGAAGAGGGACGCCTCACGTCTTAATAAGCTGGTAAGGAAGGCGGGCTCTGTCATGGGCAAAGTACTGGAGAGTTTAACATCGGTAGCTGAGCGAAGGGCGCTGAGTAGGCTACGGTCAATTATGGATAACTCTGAACATCCTCTACATAGCACCATCCAGAGACAGAGAAGCAGCTTCAGTGACAGGTTACTATCGATGCAATGCTCCTCAGACAGGATGAAGAGGTCAATACTCCCCAATGCCATTAGGCTTTACAATTCTACCGCCAGGACTTAAGAACTTTTTAAAAGCTATTATTAATGCTTTTTGAGACAGTGATTTAGATGCATATCATATTTTTTTTTTTTTACTGAGTTAAGTATTGTATGTAATTAGTTTTGCTACAACAAGTGTATGGGACATTGGAAAAAAAAAGTTGAATTTCCCCATGGGGATGAATAAAGTATCTATCTATCTATCCATCTATCTATCTATCTATCTATCTGATTGTGGACTTCAGAAGGATCTGAAGTGGAAAGAGTGAGCAGTTCCAAGTTCCTGGGTGTCAACATCTCTGAGGATCTATCCTGGGCTTGACATATCAATGAAGCTACAAAGCAGGCAAACAGTAACTATATTTTATTTGGTGTTTGAGGTTTGCTATATCAGCAAAGACACTTAAATATTTCTACAGACAAAGCGTGGAGAGTATTCTAACTGGCTGCATCACCATTTGTTATGGGTATGGGGGCAACTGCAAAGGATTGAAATAAGCTGCAGAGAGTTGTAAACTTCTCAGGTCCATCATGGTCACGAGCCTCTGTAGTATCCAGGATATCATCAAGAAGCGATGCCTTAAAAAGGTGGCATCCATCATTAAGGAGCCTTATCACGCAGTACATGCTTTGTTCTCATTGCTGCCATCAGGAAGGTGGTACAGGTGCCTGGAGGCACACATGCGTCAATTCAGGAACAACTTCTTCCCCTCTGCCATCTGATTTATGAATGGACATTGAACCCATGAACACTACCTCATTACTTTTTTTATCACTATTTTTGCACTTCTCATTTAACTACTTAGTATAATTCACATTTTTTCTATTATTATGTATTGCATTGCCTGCTGCCGCAAAGACAACAAAGACAACAAATTTCACAACATATGCCAGTGGTACTAAACCTGATTCTGATTTACACAACCTCTCCTTGTAAATCAGGCTCTCAAGTTTAGGCAACATCTTGGTAAACCTTTTCCACACTCTTTCTAGTTAATAACGTCATTCCTATACCTGGGTGATCAAACTGTGCACAATACTCTAAGTGCGGCCTCACTAACATCTGCAACATAATTTCCCAACTTACCCTGACTGATGAAGGCCAATGTGCCAAACACCACCTTCATCACAATGTCTAGCTGTGATACTGCTTTCAGTAAACTATGCAACTGTACTCCTTGGTGCCTCTGTTCCATAGTATTCCCAGAGCCCTACCACTCATTCGATATGTCCTACCCTGGTTTGACGTCCCAAGTGCAACATTTCACTCTTACCTGGATTGAAAGCCCTTTGCTAATCTTCAGCCTACATACTCGACTCACCAAGATTCTCCCTGTATTATGACATAACATTCTACAATATTTACACTACCAACAAACTTACCTACCATGATTGTATCTTTAACATATGTCAACATCAGGGGAACCAGAGGGTGAAAACAATCACAGGTTACTTCTGATCAATCTCAATATGATGGGAAGGTGTGCATAGAATGCACTGATTGCAATCACCAATTATATTGGCTACATACTATAGCAGCCAATAATCACATCACAGTCACTACAACATTCTGTCATTATACGATTTATAACTTACCATCCCTAATTTATTTGGTTTTTCATCAATTGATCTCAAGATGTCACATGCTTTTGTAACATGACCTTTTGGGAAGATAACAAGAAAAAGAAAAATAATGAACACTTTAATACTAAATGCTTCTTCTAATTGAGAGATGAGAGTGTAGATACTGAATGTGGAAATCTCCTTGACCCCTGGTACTTTCCCCTACAATTAAATCAGGTGTAAGACTTGTTCTTACACCCCCTCCTCACCCAGACAGGGACTCAAACAGTCCTTGCAGATAAAGCAAAGATTCACATGCACCACCTCCAGCCCCATCCAATGCATACCTTTGCTCAAGGACCCCTTTACATCCACGAGGCCAAGTGTAGCCTGGGTAACCATTTTGCAGAGGAATAGAGTCATCCAGCATAGAAACAGGACCACTGGCTCAACTCGCACATATAGACCAAGATTCCCATCTAAGCTAATCCCACTTGCTTGTATTTGGGACATATCCCTCTAAATCAGGGGTTTCCAATCCAGGATCCACAGACCCCTCAAATAATGGTAGGAGTCCATGGTATAAAAAAGGTTGGGAACTCCTGTTCCAAATCTTTCCGATCCATGTACCTGTACAAGTGCTTGTTAATTATTGTTAATGTGCCTGCCTCAATCACTTTCTCTGGCAGTTCAGTCCACATTCTTCATTTTCCAACCCTAGGAAAAAGACTGCACATCCTATCTATGCCCCTCAGAACTTTTTACATGTTAATAAGATTACCCTTTATTCTATTACGCTCTGATAAATAAAGTCCCAATCTCCTCAATCTCTCTCCATAACTCAGTCCCTTGAGACTAGACAGCATCCTCGTAAATCTGCTCAGCACTATTTCCAGCTTAGGGCATACAGTGGCATGTAAAAGTTTGGGCACCCCGGTCAAAATTTCTGTTACTGTGAATAGCTAAGCGAGTAAAAGATGAAATAATTTCCAAAAGGTATAAAGTTAAAGATGGCACATTTCTTTAATATTTTAAGCAAGAAAACTTTATATTTTCCATCTTTTACAGTTTCAAAATAACAAAACAGGAAAAGGGCCTGAAGCAAAAGTTTGGGCACCCTGCATGGCAGTACTTAGTAACACCCCCTTTGGCAAGTATCACAGCTTGTAAACACTTTTTGTAGCCAGCTAAGTCTTTCTATTCTTGTTTGGGGGATTTTCGCCCATTTTTCCTTGCAAAAGGCTTCTAGTTCTGTGAGATTCTTGGGCCGTCTTGCATGCACTGCTCTTTTCAGGTCTATCCACAGAGTCTCGATGATGTTTAGGTCGGCGGACTGTGAGGGCCATGGCGAAACCTTCAGCTTGTGCCTCTTGAGGTACTCCATTGTGGATCTTGAGGTGTGTTTAGGATCATTATCCTGTTGTAGAAGCCATCCTCTTTTCATCTACGGCTTTTTTACAGATGGTGTGATGTTTGCTTCCAGAATTTGCTGGTACTTAATTGAATTCATTCTTCCCTCTACCAGTGAAATGTTCACTGTGCCACTGGCTGCAACACCAGCCAAAAGCATGATTGATCCGCCACTGTGCTTAACAGTTGGAGAGGTGTTCTTTTCATGAAATTCTGCACCCCTTTTTCTCCAAACATATCTTTGCTCATTGCGGCCAAGAAGTTCTATTTTAACTTCATCAGTCCACAGGACTTGTTTCCAAAATGCATCAGGTTTGTTTAGATAACATACACAAAATGCTGGTGGAACGCAACAGGCCAGGCAGCATCTATAGGAAGAAGCATTGTTGACGTTTTGGGCTGAGATCCTTTGTCAGAAAAGGGTCTCGGCCCGAAACGTCAACAGTGCTTCTTCCTATAGATGCTGCCTAGCCTGCTGTGTTCCACCAGCATTTTGTGTGTGTTGCTTGAATTTCCAGCATCTGAGGATTTCCTGAGGTTTGTTTAGATGTTCCTTTGAACTTTTTGAATAGAACTTTAATGCAGACAAACATGAGGTATTGCACTTTGGAAGGGCAAACCAAGGTAGAACATACAAGGTAAATGGTAGGACACTGAGGAATGCAGTAGAACTGAGGGATCTAGGAATACAGATACAAAATTCCCTAAAAGTGGCATCACAGGTAGATAGGGTAGTAAAAAGAACTTTTGGTACATTGGCCTTTATAAATCAAAGTATTGAGTATAAGAGTTAGAACGTTATGGTGAGGCTGAATTTGGAGTATTGCGTGCAGTTTTGGTCACTGAATTACAGGAAGGATATCAATAAGGTTGAAAGAGTGCAGAGAAGGTTTACAAGGATGTTGCCGGGAACTGAGTTACAGAGAAAGGTTGAATAGGTTAGAACTTTATTCCCTGGAGCATAGAAGAATGAAGGAAGATTTGATAGAGGTATATAAAATTATGACTGGTATAGATAGAGTGAATGCAAGCAGGCTTTTTCCACTGAGGCTAGGAGAGAAAAAAACCAGAGGACATGGGTTAAGGATGAAGGGGGAAAAGTTTAAAGGGAACATTGGGGGTGGGCTTCTTCACACAGAGAGTGGTGGGCATGTGTAATGAGCTGCCAGATGAAGTGCTAAATGTGGGCTCACTTTTAACATTTAAGAAAAACTTGGACATGTACATGGATGGGAGGTGTATGGAGGGATATGGTCCAGGTGCAGGTCATTGGGACTAGGCAGAAAAATGGTTCGGCACAGCCAAGAAGGGTCAAAAGGCCTGTTTCTGTGCTGTAATGTTCTATGGTTCTAAGCTGTGATACTAGCCAAAGGGGGTGTTACTAAGTACTGACCATGCAGGGTGTTCAAACTTTTGCTTCGGGCCCTTTTCATTTTTTGTTATTTTGAAACTGTAAAAGATGGAAATAAAAAAGTTTTCTTGCTTAAAGTATTAAAGAAATATGTCATCTTTAATTTTATGCCTTTTGGAAATCAGTTCATCTTTTACTATTCACAGTAACAGAAATTTTGGCCGGGGTGCCCAAACTTTTGCATGTCACTGTATTTCCTACAGCAGGGTGACCAAAATGGCATATAATATTCGTAACGTAGCCTCACTAATGTTTTGTACAATTACAACACAACATTCCAGTTTCTGTAGTCAGTCCCCTGGCTGATGAAGGCCAACATGCCAAAAGTGTACTTCACCACACTGTCTACCTGTGACAACACCTAGATCCTTCTGTTTTACAATGTTTCCCAAGACTCTAGCATCCACTAATCCTTCCACAACCTGTCATCCCTAAATGCCACACCTCATGCTTATTTCTATGATATATCCTCCCATGCCTCACTGGCGCATTGAGCAACCTTGACGTTTCTTTAGTGTTTGTTTTACAAGGCTGAATTTCTAGCTCAACACTCAACCCAGCACAGATGGAAACCAAGCAAGGAGCTAGCCGGATTTGAACTCGGGACCACTCGCTTAGAAGTATGGTGCAGATGCCACTACACCACCAGCTGGCTACGAGAACAGGGGCAAAGAGCCTATGTTTGGTCCATACTAGCTAATCTGAGCTCCGAATTTACCCTTCCCATTCCCACAATGACCAGTCCATCCTTGGCCTTCTCCATTGATAGGATGTAGCTCTATGCAAACTAGAGGAATGACACCTCATACTCCACCTGGCATGACCAGTACATATGGACCATGGCACCATCCAAGTTAGTTGATAAGACCATAACATATAGGAACAAAATTATCTGCCATTCCATCATGGCTGATTTATTATCCCCCCTCCACCCCATTCTTCTGCCTTCTCTCCATAACAATAGACAATAGACAGTAGGTGCAGGAGTAGGCCATTCGGCCCTTCTAGCCAGCACCGCCATTCACTGTGATCATGGCTGATCATACACACTCAGTACCCCGTTCCTGCCCTCTCCCTATATCCCCTGACCCCGCTATCTATAAGAGCTCTATCTAACTCTCTCTTGAATGCATCCAGAGACTTGGCCTCCACTGCCTTCTGGGGCAGAGCATTCCACATATCCACCACTCTCTGGGTGAAAAAGTTTTTCCGCATCTCTGTTCTAAATGGCCTACCCCTTATTCTTAAACTGTGGCCTCTAGTTCTGGACTCACCCATCAGCGGGAACATGCTTCCTGCCTCCAGCATGTCCAATCCCTTAATAATCTTATATGTTTCAATCAGATCCCCTCTCATCCTTCTAAATTCCAGTGTATACAAGCCCAGTCGCTCCAATCTTTCAACATATGACAGTCCCGCCATTCCGGGATTAACCTTGTGAACCTACGCTGCACTCCCTCAATAGCAAGAATGTCCTTCCTCAAATTTGGAGACCAAAACTGCACACAATATTCCAGGTGGGGTCTCATCAGGGCCCTGTACAGCTGCAGAAGGACCTCTTTACTCCTATACTCAATTCCTCTTGTTAAAAGGCCAGCATGCTATTAGCTTTCTTCACTGCCTGCTGTACCTGCATGCTTGCTTTCATTGACTGATGTACAAGAACACCTAGATCTCGTTGTACTTCCCCTTTTCCTAACTTGACTCCATTTAGATAGTAATCTGCCTTCCTGTTCTTGCCACCAAAGTGGATAACCTCACATTCATCCACATTAAACTGCATCTGCCATACATTTGCCCACTCACCCAACCTGTCCAAGTCACCCTGCATTCTCATAACATCCTCCTGACATTTCACACTGCCACCCAGCTTTGTGTCATCAGCAAATTTGCTAATGTTACTTTTAATCCCTTCATCTAAATCATTAATGTATATTGTGAACAGCTGCGGTCCCAGCACCGAACCTTGCGGTACCCCACTGGTCACAGCCTGCCGTTCTGAAAGGGACCTGTTAATCACTACTCTTTGTTTCCTGTCAGCCAACCAATTTTCAATCCATGTCAGTACTCTGCCCCCAATACCATGTGCCCTAATTTTGCCCACTAATCTCCTATGTGGGACTTTATCAAAAGCTTTCTGGAAGTCCAGGTACACTACATCCAATGGCTCTCCCTTGTCCATTTTCATAGTTACATCCTCAAAAAACTCCAGAAGATTAGTCAAGCATGATTTTCCCTTCATAAATCCACGCTGACTCGGACTGATCCTTCTACTGCTATCCAAATGTGTCGTAATTTCCTCTTTTATAGTTGACTCCAGCATCTTTCCCACCACTGACGTCAGGCTAATTGACTCCAGCATCTTTCCCACCACTGACGTCAGGCTAATTGACTCCAGCATCTTTCCCACCGCTGACGTCAGGCTAATTGACTCCAGCATCTTTCCCACCACTGATGTCAGGCTAACCTTTGAAACCCTTCTGAATCAAAAACCTATCAACATCTACTTTAAATATATCCAATGATTTGGCCTCCACAGCTGTCCGTGGCAATGAATTCCACAGATCACCATGCTCTGACTAAAGAAATTTCTCAACTCCATTCTAAATGGATGTTCCTCTATTCTGAGCCAATGGAATGGGCTGATGGCAGCAGTGGTGGAGGCAGAAACAATAGGGTCTTTTAAGAGACGCCCGGATGGGTACATGGAGCTTAGAAAAATAGAGGGCTATGGGTAAGCGTAGGTAGTTCTAAGGTAAGTACATGTTCGGTACAGCTTTGTGGGCCAAAGGGCCTGTACTGTGCTGTAGGTTTTTTAAGTTTCTATGTTACCCTCTTGTCCTAGACTCAACCACTATAGGAAACATCCTTTTCACATCCACTCTATCTAAGCCTTACAATATTCGCTAAATTTCAATGAGATCCCCCACCTCCACACCATTCTTCTAAACTCCAGTAGTACAGGCCCAGAGCTATCAAATGCTCCTCATACATTAACACTTCAATGCCAGTACATCCTTTCTTAGATATGGGCCCAAAACCGCTCACAAGGAGCCTATCCTTATAAAGCACATCCTTGCTTTTATATTTGAGTCCTTTTGAAATTAATACTAACATTGCATTTGCCTTCCTTCCCACCAACTCAACCTGCAAATTAATCTTTAAGGAATCCTGCACAAGGACTCGCAAGTTCCTTTGCAGCACCTCTGATTTCTGAATTTACTCCCCATTTAGAAAATAGTCTTCTATCAAAGTGAATGACTGCACACTTCCCTAGACTATATTCCATCTGCTACTTCTTTGCCTTTTCTCCTCATCTGTCCAGGTCCTTCTGAAGACTTCCTGCTTTCTCAACACTACCTGTCCCTCCACCTTATCTTTATAGCATCCCAAAATTAGTATCAGTTGATTAATATCAATATGAACATTAAGTTTTCCAATTTTAAATGAGTCTACCTTCTGGTTAATTCCTTCTCCTTCCCAATCTCCTTGTGATCTTCCACTGGTCCTCACATTTTCTGTCCCTTTGCCAAACCAGCCCCCTATCACCCAGTTCCCCTGGTTCCATCCAACTACTGCAGAAAAAGATTACCCACAGGTTCCCATTCAACCCAATCTGGTTCAGGCTCCATCTCTGATCAGGCTCTGACCGACTGGCTCCTATTATCACCGTTCAAACAAAGATGCAGGTGAAAGGCCGAAAATACAGTAGTCTAATTAACTCAACACCCATGGTTGGGAAAATGCTTAAAGCTATCTTTAAGGAAGAAATAGCAGGAGATCTGGATAGATTTGGTTCCATTAGGCAGAAAAGGCATGGATTCATGAAGAGCACATCCTGTTTAACAAATTTGCTGCAGTTCATTGAGGATGTAATGAGTTCAGCAGAAGAGGGGGAAAACAGCTGGAGGGTGTATACTTGGACTTCCAGTGTGTCAGAAAGCTGTCCCATAAAAGATCAAGGTACATGAAGTGGGGGTAATGCATTAGCATGGATAGAGGATCAGTAAGACAAATAGAATGCACAGTTGGGATAAATGGGTGGTTCTCTGTTTGCAGTCTGTGGTGATTGGAGTGATGCAGGGGCCAGTGCTGGGCCCACAAATGTTCACAATATATATTAACGATTTCAAAGAGGGGTCATAGTGTAGCATACCTACATTTGCTGATAACTCTGAATTGAGTGGAAAACAGATTCTGTAGAGAATACACAGAGACTGCAGAGAGATAATGATAGGCTTCATGAGTGGGCAAGGATCTTGCAGATGGAGTACAATATTGGCAAATGCAAGGTCATCCACTTTGGGAATAAAAATAGAAGATCAAATTATTATTTAAATGGTGAAAGAATGTAGTATGCTATAAGACCATAAGACACAGCAGTAGAATTAGGCCATCTGACCTACTGAGGGTGCTCCACCATTCAATTATGGCTGATCCTTTTTTTCCCCTCCACAGCTCCACTCCCTGGTCTTCTCCCCATAACCTTTGATGCTGGGTCCAATCAAGAACCTATCAAGATTTGCCTTAAATACATCCAACATCATGGCCTCCACACCTGCCTGTGGTAATAAATTCCACAAATTCACCACCCCCTGGCTAAAGAAATTTCTCCGCATCACTGTATTAAACGGATGCCCCTCTATTTTGAGAGTGCCCTCTTCTTCTAGACTACCCCATCATAGGAAAAACATCCTTTCCACATCCTCTCTGTCTACACCTTTCAACATTCAAAAGGTTTCAATGAGATTCTCTACCCACCCCCATCCTTCTAAATTCTAGTGAGTACAGACTCAGAGCCACTCAACCTGCAAGTTAACCTTCAGGGTGTTCTACACAAGGACTCCACATCTCTTTGCATCTCAATTTTTTGGATTTTCTCCCCATTTACAAAATAGTCTGCACATTTATTTCCACTACCAAAGTGCATAACCATGTTATTTCCAACATTATATTTCATTACCATTTTCTTGCCCATTCTCCAAATTTGTCTGTCTTTCTGCACCCTGTTTCCTCAACATTTTCTCCCCCTCCACCAATCTTTGTATCACCTGCAAATTTCACAACAAAGCCATCTGTTCCATCATCATTTTACAGCATAAAAAGAAGTGGTCCCACCACTGACCACTGCGGAACACCACTGGTCAATGGCAGCCAATCAGAAAAGGATCCTTTTATTCCCACTCGACACCTTCTACCAATAAGTCAATGATCTAACTAGGCCAATAACTTTCCTGTAACCTGGTAAGCAGCCTCATGTGTGGCACCATGTCCAAGGTCTTCTGAAAGCCCAAATCCTCACTCTCTTTTTTTTAAATTACATTAGCTTTGACTTCCCTTGTTGTACTATTGTGCCATCTGAGTATTCCTTTGATTTTGGAATACATCTATCATGCACCTGCCTCATTTTTCCTAGAAATTCACGCCATTGCTGCTCTGCTGTCATCCCTGCCAGCATCTCCTTTCAATTTATTTGGCAGCTCCTCTCTCATACCACTGTAATTTCCTTTACTCCACTGAAATACTGCTACATCAGACTTTACTTTCTCCCTATCAAATTTTAAGTCAAACTCAATCATATTGTGATCACTATGGTGCGAAAGGACTTGGGAGTGCTTGTGTGTGAATCACAGAAGGTTGATTTCCAGATGCAACAGTGTATTAATAAAGCAAATGGAATGTTGGCCTTCATTGCTAAAGGATTGAAGTTAAAAGTAGGGAGATTCTAGTGCAACTACACAGCATACTGGTAAGGCCACACCTGGAGTACTATGTGCATTTCTGGTCTCCTTACTTGAGGAAAGATATACCAACTTTGGAAGGGGTGCAGAGGAAGTTCACCAAATTGAGGAGAGATTGACTTGTCTGGCATTATATTGCTGGAATTCAGAGGAATGAGGGGGAATCTTATAGAAACTAGGGGACAAAGCTTCAAGATTCAGGGGAATAGATTTAGGATGGAAATGATGAGACTGCTTTTCCCAGAGAGTAGTGAATGTGTGAAATTCTCTGCTCAAGGAGGTAGTAGAGTCTGCATCAGTAAATATACTTAAGACACAATTAGATAGTTTGTTTTTTGAAAAGCAAGGGAATTAAGGGTTATAAGGAAAAAGCAGGTACTTGGAGCTGAGTCCATGGCCAGATCAGCCATCATCTTATTGAATAGCAGAGCAGACTCGACAGGTGACTCCTATTCCTATTTCTTATCTTCTGCACACCTCCTTTGCATATCAAAGTCTAACATACAGGAACATTTGCGTTCCTGTTCATCTCCCTCCAATCTTCAAACCTCATCTCATATGCCTCATTTCTCTGTTTGCCATCATCATTCACTCACCTGCTACCAACCCCTAACTCCACACTCCCACCACCACCCCTCCACCCTTATACCCCTTCCCATTAGTCCACCTCCGATTCCTGCCTCACTGTTCTCTTTATTGGCCATCTTTCCTCTTAGCACTGATGCAGCGTTTTGACCCGAAATGTGGCAATTTCTTTTTCACCCACAGAAGCTGCTCAACCCACTGAGTTCTTCTAGCAAATTGCTTTGTTGATTCTTCCACTCTTCACCCACAGAAAGGGTCATTTATAATCAAGGATTGAGCAGCAATTTTAAACAGTGATTGAGAAACTAACATGCCAGAATCTTAGAATTTAGAGAGGGATACCCACCTTGAACAAGGTATAACTGTGCAATTGTCATCTTCAGTTCAAATGCATTTTCTGGGTGTTGTTCCAAGAAATCCTTCAAATCAAAATACATTGGAAATACTGATATTAACTCATGGTTCTTACACAACAATGTTCAAGAACACAGTGAAGTTCAATATTTTAAGAACCAGATACAAAGAGGTTGCAGAAAAAATGTACAAGGATGATATTAGAAATGCAAAGATGTACACATCGGAGAACAAACCAAGTGGGTCTCTTTTCTCATATCAAAAATTTGATATGCCTATGAATCCAGTGGTGGGCCATGAGCTTTCAGCTTGTAGGATTTTTCATTTTTCCTCAATCATCCTAAGGCTATAACTACACACTAAATACAGTGGTGAATTTTATTACTGACAAACTGCCTTGCTGAAAGATGGATAATGTTTTCCATAGTCCTGTCATGGATTTTTATTGTTAGGAAGTAGTGTTCAATAGTGTGAGCAGGTTGACGGAAAATTTTTGCTATGGCAATGTTGAATGACCACAGCAAACCTCCAAGGTAAAGAATTCCAAAGTTTTATCAGTCACTGAGAAGAAATTTCCCATCCCAGTCCCACATGTGTTACTCCTTAATCTGAAAGTATGAATCCTAGGCTCAACCAGTTATGTTTCTATCAGATTTCTTTTCATTTTTCTGAGTTCTGGAGAATATAGTCCCAATCTACACAATTTTTTTATTGGGGTTAATTGGAGGGTCATTGATCCACTGCTGTTGTTACTTTTCTTTTCCCCATTTCCCGTAAGAGACCTTTCATAGAAATAGACTCTTCAATTGCTCAGGGTGATTATCTCCTGAAAAACATGCTAGGTTTCATAGAATGAAGTCACATTCAAAGTCTACAAGGATGGGATATGTGCAATGGTAATTGTCTTGGAAGTGTTTTGAATCAATTTTGAAACTGAATGAGAGCAACATCTTGCAGAACAGGAACCATTTGAAAAATTCAAGTCTCATCAGTAGTGAGCCACTGTTTTCAAGTAGCATGTGACAAGAGCAACATGTTGCAGAGCAGAAGCCATTTGAAATCTGCAAGTTCATTGGGAGTGAGCTTGTTTTGAAGTAGCGAGTAAGAAAGTGACATCTTGCGGGGGCAGAAGCCATTTGAAAACCGCAAGTATCATTGGGAGTGAATTTTATTTGAGCCACTAAGGAAAAGGGTGGTGTAAACAGAACAGCTATTATGTGAGTGGACCAGTGTTAGACTGGTCCAGCTTTGGCTCAACAGACCTGGACAAACACAAATGCAGACTCGAAATAAGTTTCCAGCAAGTTTCTTCTTCTGTTAACTACACAGGCAGTGCACTGAGAATGGGTCCAGAGTTAGTGGCACATTCACCCTGATAACTACATCTGCACAAAGTTTACCAAGCTGCTTGGTCAATGACCTTCAGCTCATTTGGGAAAATGAGGAGATGATAGATAGGCACTACAGGGAAACTGCCACCCCTAAGTTGCAGGAGGCAGGTCCCTGGGTGAGTGACTGTCAGAACAGGGAAAGGGAATAGGCAGTCACTGCAGAGTATCCTTGTGGCTGTTCCCCTCAATAATAGGTATACTGGTTTGGATACTGTTTGGGGGGATAATCTACCAAGGAGAAGCCACAACAAGTAGGTCTCTGGCACTGAGTCTGGCTCTGTGGCTCAGAAGGGAAATGGGGAGAAGAGCATTGCAGTAGTGACAGGGGATTTTGTTGGTTAGGAGAACAGAAAGGTGGCTCTGTGGATGAGAATGAGATTCCCAGTCTGTTGCCACCCAGGTGCAAAGGTCAGAGACATGAGCAACCAGCCATCATGGTCTACGTCAATACCAATGACATGGGTAGGATGGGTGTCAAGATCCTGGAAATGAATTCAGGGAATTAGGACCAAAGTTAAAGGACAAGACCTTCAAAGTTGTGACTTCCAGATTGCTACCCCTGCCACATGCGAGACCAGAAGTACATTAAATTATATAATTTTCATGAGGCTAAGGAGTTGTGGCATGAGGGGAGGTTTCAGATTTTTGGATTATTGGGTACTCTTCCAGGGAAGGTGAAACCTGTACAGATGGGACTGTTTGCAACTGAACTGCAGGGGGACTAATATCCAAGCAGGAAGCATTGCCGCTTTTGTACGACTTGTTTAAACTACAGTTGCAGGGGAATGGGAACCAGAGAACCAGAACAAATAGTGAAGTGGTGGTGGAGAAAGATGTTGTTAAAACTACAGTTGCAAGCAAAAGTTTGTGAACGCTTTGCAACTACCTGGTTTTCTACATTGATAACCATATAAATTGTGGACTGATCTTCATCCAAGTCACAATAACAGACAAACACAATCTGCCTAAACTAGCAACATACAAACTGTACATCTCATCAATACTGAGTAAATAATCACAGTCTAGATTCAAAACAGTATGTGAATCTCTGGGGTAATATCTCTTACAAAAGCTACTTGGATTCCGGTGTTCCAATCAATGAGATGAGAGGTGTGGGTTGTACAGAAGCCCTGCCCTATAAAAAAGACACACAAAGTCAGTTTACTGACAGCCTACTCTTCTCAAGAAAGATCTGTTTATGTGCACAATGCCTCAATCAAAACAACTTTCAGAGGACCTTAGAAGGGCTGAGAAGTGGCAGAAGGTGTTCAACCCAGCTAAGTGTGAGGTGGTTCATTTTGGTAGGTCAAATATGATGGCAGAATATAGTATTAATGGTGAGACTCTTAGCAGTGTGGAGGATCAGAGGGATCTTGGGGTCCGAGTCCATTGGACACTCAAAACTGCTACACAGGTTGACTCTGTGGTTAAGAAGGCATGCGGTGCATTGGCCGTAATCAATCATGGGATTGAGTTCAAGAGCTGAGAGGTAATGTTACAGCTATATAGGACCCTGGTCAGACCCCACTTGGAGAACTGTGCTCAGTTCTGGTCACCTCACTACAGGAAGGCTTTGGAAACCATAGAAAGGGTGCAAAGGAGATTTACAAGGATATTGCCTGGATTGGGGAGAATGCCTTATGAGAATAGTTTAAGTAAACTTAGCCTTTTCTGCTTGGAGCAATGGAGGATGAGAGGTGACCTGATAGAGATGTATAAGATGATCAGGGGCATTGGTCATGTGGATAGTCAGAGGCTTTTTGCCAGGGCTGAAATAAGTGGTAGGCCTTCAAAGGAGAAATTTTGAGAGTGCAGAGTTTGTATGTTCCTGTCAGGGTTAAAGGCAAAATGAATAAGAATAAGGAACCTTGGTTCTCAAGGGATATTGGAACTCTGATAAAGAAGAAGAGAGAGATGTATAAAATGTATAGGCAACAGGGAGAAAATAAGATGCTTGAGGAGTATAAAAAGAGTAAGAAAATACTTAAGAAAGAAATCAGGAAAGCTAAAAAGAAGACATAAGGTTGCTTTGGCAGTCAGGGTGAAGGATAATCCTAAGAGCTTCTACAGGTATGTTAAGAGCAGAAGGATAGTAAGGAATAAAATTTGTCCTCTTGAAGATCAGAGTGGTCGGCTATGTATGGAACCAAAAGAAATGGGAGAGGTATTAAATGCGTTTTTTTGCATCTGTATTTACTGAGGAAACTAGAATGGAGTCTACGGAAACAAGGCAAACAAGTAGGGAGGTCATGGAACTTATACAGATTAAAGAGGAGGAGGTGCTTGCTGTCTTGAGGCAAATCAGACTAGATAAATCCCCAGGACCTGACAGGGTATTCCCTCGGACCTTGAAGGAGACTAGTGTTGAAATTGCAGGGACCCTGGCAGAAATACTTAAAAAGTCGATATCCACAGGTCAGGTGCCAGAGGATTGGAGGATAGCTCATGTAGTTCCGTTGTTTAAAAAAGGCTCAAAAAGTAAGCCGGGAAATTATAGGCCGGTAAGTTTGACATCGGTAGTAGGTAAATCATTGGAAGGAATACTAAGAGATAGGATCTACAAGTATTTGGATAGACAGGGACTTATTAGAAAAAGTCAGCATGGCTTTGTGCGTGGTAGGTCATGTTTAACCAATCTATTAGAGTTTTTCGAGGAAGTTACCAAGAAAGTGGATGAAGGGAAAGCAGTGGATATTGTATACATGGACTTTAGTAAGGTCCCGCATGGGAGGTTAGTTAGGAAGATTCAGTCTCTAGGTATACATGGAGAGGTAGTAAATTGGATTAGATTTTGGCTCAATGGAAGAAGCCAGAGAGTGGTAGTGGAGGATTGCTACTCTGAGTGGAGGCCTGTGACTGGTGGTGTCCCACAGGGATCAGTGCTGGGTCCATTGTTATTTGTCATCTATATCAATGATCTGGATGATAATGTGGCAAATTGGATCAGCAAGTTTGCTGATGATACAAAGATTGGAGGTGTAGTGGACAGTGAGGAAGGTTTTCAAAGCTTGCAGAGGGATTTGGACCAGTTGGAGGAATGGGCTGAAAAATGGCAGATGAAGTTTAATGCGGACTAGTGTGAGGTATTGCACTTCGGAAGGTCAAACCAAGGTAGAACATACAAGGTAAATGTTAGGACACTGAGGAGTGCAGTAGAACAGAGGGATCTGGGAGTACAGATACATAATTCACTAAAAGTGGCGTCACAGGTGAATAGGGTCGTAAAGAGAGCTTTTGGTACATTGGCTTTTATAAATCAAAGTATTGAATATAAGAGTTGGAATGTAATGGTGAGGTTGTATAAGACATTGGTGAGACCGAATTTGGAGTATTGTGTGCAGTTTTGGTCACTGAATTACAGGAAGGATATTAATAAGGTTGAAAGAGTGCAGAGAAGGTTTACAAGGATGTTACTGGGACTTGAGAAACTGAGTTACAGAGGAAGGTTGAATAGGTTAGGACTTTATTCCCTATGAGGGGTGATTTGATAGAGGTGTATAAAATTATGATGGGTATAGATAGACTGAATGCAAGCTGGCTTTTTCCACTGAGGCTAGGGGAGAAAAAAACCAGAGGTCATGGGTTAAGGGTGAAGGGGGAAAAGTTTAAAGGGAACATTGGGGGGGGGGGGGGCTTCTTCACGCAGAGAGTGGTGGGAGTGTGGAATGAGCTGCCAGATGAAGTGGTGAATGCGGGCTCACTTTTGACAGTTTTAGAAAAACTTGGACAGGTATATGGATGAGAGGGGTTTGGAGGGATATGGCCCAGGTGCAGGTCAGTGTGACTAGGCACAAAAATGGTTTGGCACAGCCAAGAAGGGCCAAAAGGCCTGTTTCTGTGCTGTAATGTTCTATGGTTGCCACAAGAGGACACAGGTTTAAGGTGCTTGGAAGTAGGTATGGAGAAGTCAAGGTTAAGTTTTTTTTACACAGAGAGTGGTGAGTACGTGGAATAGGCTGCCGGCGATGGTGGTGGAGGCAGATATGATAGGATATTTTAAGAGACTCCTGGATATGTAGATGGAGCTTTGAAAAATAGAGGGCTATGGGTAACCTTAGGTAATTTCTGAAGTACATGTTCGGCACAGCATTGTGGGCCAAAGGGCCTGTATTGTGCTGTAGAGATGCATATAGCTAGAAAAGGCTACAAAAGCATTTCTTGATCTGAGTGTTCACCAGTCCATAGCAAGAGAAATTGCCCACAAATGGAGGCATTTCAGTACTGTTGCTACTCTCCCTAGGAATGAAAATTCTGCAAAGATCACACCAAAACCACAATGTGCAATGTCAAGGAGAAGAAAAACAACCCAAGGGTAATAGTAAAAGACCTGCAGAAATCTCTAGAACTTGCTAAAGTCTCTGGTCCTGTGCCCACTATAAGATCAGTTCAGCTTTGTGAGCCGAAGGGCCTCTATTGTGCTGTAGGTTTTCTATGTTTCTATCACAAGACATAGGAACAGAATTTGGCCATTCAGCCCATCGATTCTGCTCCCCCATTCCATCATGACTGATCCCCAATCCCATTCAACCCCAAACACCTGCAATCTAGCCATATCTTTCGATGCACTGACCGATCTGAAAACGATCAACTTCCGCCTTAAATACAGTCCTTATCCGCGAGGTATTGGTTCCTGGACCCCTCGCGGATGCTCAAGTCCCCTATTCAACCTGTCTCAATGCAGTGGACCCTCGGACCCAGAGGAACCCCACACCTTATTTAACCTGACTCAGTGCAGTAGGACCCGGCAGTGGAACTCTGAATCTGTCGTGTTTCTGTTCATGAAAACAATCACGATCAGGATTGAAAATAAAGTGGAAATAATAAAGTGATTGGAAAGCGGTGAAATGCCATTGGTCATTAGAAAAGTGTTAGGCTACAGTCGGTCAACAATCGGAACAATTTTAAAGGTTAAAGTGAGAAGGCCTTGCCCTGATGAAAGCTACAATTATTACTAAGCAACGCAGTGGTTTAATTATTGGGTTTTGGGTTTTTGATCCTCCACAACAACCAGGCAAGGATGGAGAGCGCGCTCGGGAGCCATCTGTCACTGGATCAAACTCGAGAACTTCTGTTCCTGAGCCCGGTGCTGAAACATACGTTCTTAAGTGTTTTATATGCATGGAAAGGTAAAAGATATACTACATACTAAGACAAACGTTTGACTAACTGACGCTAAATAATACCGGATGTACCTGTTCCGACTTACTTAGTAAGAGAAGTTCCAACTTTTTTCAATCCCAATCCACGATAATCTACGCACACCCTCCCGTATACTTTAAATCATCTCTACATTACTTATAGTACCTAATACAATGTAAATGCTATGTAAAATAGTTGTTATACTGCATTGTTTAGGTAATAATGACAAGAAAAAAAATCTGTACATGTTCGAACAACACTTCCGGGTTTTCTCGATTTGCGGTTGGTTGAATTCGCACATGCGGAACTCGTGGATAAGGAGGGCCAACTATATCCCCAGATATGGCCTCCATCACAGTCTGCAACAGACATTCCAAAAATTTAATACTCTCTGGCTAAACAAATTCCTCCTCACCTCTGTTCTAAAGGGTCATGCCTTAATTTCAAGGCTGTGCCCTCTAGTTTTGGATACCCCCACCATAGGAAACACCCTCCCCATATCCACTTATCTAGCCCTTTCAACATTCAGTAGGTTTCAATCAGATCCCCCCACATTCTTCTAAATTCTAGTGAGTACAGGCCCAAAGGTACCAAACACTCCTCATATGTTAACCCCTTCATTCCTGGAATCATCCTTGTGAACCTCCTCTGGACTCTCTTTAATGATAACACATCCTTTCTGAGATATAGGGCCTAAAGTGTGGCCTTACCAGTGACTTATAAAGGCTCAGCATTATCTCTTTGCTTTTATATTCTATTCCCCTTGAAATAAATGCCAACATTGCATTTGCCTTCTTTACCACAGACTCAACCTGTAAATTAACCTTCTGGCAGTCTTGCATTAGGGCTCCCAGGTCCCTTAACACTTCTGATGTTTGAACCTTCTCCCTGTTTAAATAATGGTCCGCACTATTGTTCCTTCCCAAAATGTATTATCATACATTTCCCAACACTGTATTCCACCTGCCACTTTTTTGCCCTTTCTACCAATAGGTCTAAGTCCTGCTGCAATCGCATTGCTTCCTCAGACTATCTAACCCTCCACCTATCTTTGTATCACCTGCAAACTTTGCCACAGTCCCAATACTGACCCCTGAGGAACAACAGTAGTTACCGGCAGCCAACTAGAAAAAAACCCCTGTATTCCCACTCGCTGCCTCCTGCCTGTCAGCCATTCCTCTATCCATGCCAGCATCTTTCCTATAACACCAAAAGATTGTATCTTGTTAAGCAGCCTCATGTGAGGCACCTTATCAAATGCATTCTGAACATCTTAGTAAATGACCTCTACTGCCTCTCCTTTGTCCATGCTGCTTGTTAATTCCTCGAAAGACTCTAACAGATTGGTCTGGCAAGACTTCCCTTTACAAAAACCATGCTGAATATGACATATTTTTATCTTTAGCCTCCAAGTACCTCGAATCCTCATCCTTAATAATTGACTCCAACACTCCCAACTACTGAGGATAAGCTAACTGGCTTATAATTTCCTTTCTTTTGCCTTCTTAAAAAGTGGAATGACATTTAGTCTTCCAGTCCTCTGGGACTGTACCAGAATCACATGATCCTTGAAATATTATGACCAATGCATCTGGTATCTCTTCAGCAACCACTCTCAGGACTTTGGGATGTAGTCCATCAGGTCCAGGTGACTTATCCACCTTAAGGCCTTTCAGTTTGACTTGCACTTTTTCCTTTGTAATAGCAATGACACTCACTCCTGCTCCCTGACACGCAGACCGCTGGAACACTGTTAGTGTCTTCCATAGTAAAGAGAGATGCAAAGTACCCATTAAGTTCATCTGCCATTTTTTGTTCCCCCATTACTACTTCACCAGCATCATTTTCCAGTTCTCCATCTCCCTTTTACTCTTTATATAACTGAGAAAACCATTTTATATTATTGGCTAGACTGCCCTCATATTTCATCTTTTTCCTTCTTATAGCCTTTGGTTGCATTTTAAAAGCTTCCCAATTATCGAACCTCTCACTCAGTTTTGTACCTTATAATGCCCTTCCCTTGGCTTTTATGCAATCCTTAACTTCCTTTGTCAGCCACGGTTGCCTACCTCTGCCATTTGAGAACTTCTTCCTCTGTGAGACATATCTATCCTGAGCTTTGTGAACTATTTCCAGAAACTTCAGCCATCTCTGCTCTGCCATGATCCACAATTGTACCCTGTTCCAATTCACCTGGGCAAGCTCCTCTCTCATGCCTCTAAATTCCCCTTATTTCATTGTGATACTGATACATGAGTTACGCTTCTCCCTCTAAATTGCAGTATGAATTCAAACACATTATGATCACTGCCTCCTAAGTATTCCTTCACATTTTCCTAACTAACCTCCCATGCGGGACCTTGTCAAAGGCCTTACTAAAGTCCATGTATACAACATCCACTGCCTTCCCTTCATCCACTTTCCTGGTAACTTCCTCGAAAAACTCCAATAGATTGGGTAAACATGACCTACCACATGACCTTTCACTAAGTGAGTGAAAGGATGACACTGACTTCTGATCTGATGCAGGGACACTGACAACATGTCTAATCTTCTGAATTTTGTCTTAAATGTTCTCTGGCATTTATTGTACTCCATAAGCACCTCATTTGTTCCTATTTGCCTTTTCCTTTAATGCACCTCCTTTTTTCTCTTAACCAGGGCCTCAATATCTCTTGAAAATCAAGGTTCCCTGCATTTGTTATCTTCCCCTTTGATTCTGACAAGCACATACTAACTTTGTACTCTCAAAATTCCACTTTAAAAGGCTTCCCACTTTCTGAGTACACCTTTAGCAGAAAACAGCCTGACCTAATCCACACTTGCCAGATCACTTTTATTTCTGATACCATCAAAATTGGCCTTTCTTCAACTTAGAATTTCAACCTGTGGATTAGACCTATCTTATGGCATATTTACTTTGAAACTAATAGCATTGTAGTCACTGGATGCAAAGTGTTCCCCAACACAAACTTCTGTCACCTGCCCTGTCTCATTCCTTCATAGCAGATCCAGTATTTCATGCTTTCTTATTGGGACTTCTACGTACTGAAGAAAATTTTCCTGAACACATTTGACAAACACTATCCCATCTGGTCCATTTACAGTACCAGATTCCCAGTAACTATGTGGAAAGTTAAAATCACCTACTATAAAACTTATGATTCTTGCAACAGTCTGTGATTTCTCTACAAATTTGTTCCTCTAAACCCCTAGGACTGTTGGGTGTTCTGTAGTATACTCCATTAATGTGGTCATACCTTTCTTAGTTCTCAGTTTCACCCATAATGCCTCACTAGACAAGTTCTCCAGTCTGCCTTGAAGGAGCACTGCAGTGACATTTTCCCTGACTATCACTACCCCTGCTCCTTTAAAATCAAAATCCCTCCCTCTCTGTCACGTCTAAACCAACGGAACCCCGGAATATTGAGCTGCCAATCCTGCCCCTCTTGCAAACATCTCACTACTGGCTACACATCATAATTCCAGGTGCTGATCCATGCCCTGAGATCATCTGTTTCTCCTACGATGTTTCCTGCATTGAAATATTTGCAGCTCAGGACACTAGTCGCACCATGCTCAACCTTTTGATTCCTAACTTTGTCTGAGGTCTTACCAGCATCTGCCTCCACAGCCTCTCCACTAACTGTTCTGGCTCTCTGGTTTCCAATCCCCTGCAACTCTAGTTTAAATCCCACCGTGCACCATTAACAAACCTTCCCGCTAGGATACTTAGTCCCCCACCAGATAAGGTGCAAACTGTCCCTTCTATACAGGTCCCACCTTCCCTGGAAGAGAGCCCAATGATCCAAAGATCTTATGCCCTCCCTCTTACACCAACTCCTCAGCCACGTGTTAAACTGTAATCTTACTATTTCTGGCCTCACTAGCACGTGGCATGGGTAACAATCCTGAGATCGCAACCCTGGAGATCCTGCCCTTCAACTTAGTACCTAACTCTTTGAACTCCCCATGCAGAACCTCATCACTCAACCTACCCATGCCACTGGACCATGACCATCCCACTTAAGAATGCCAAGGACTTCACCCAAGATGCCCTGTACCCTGGCACTGAGGTGCCAATATACCTTTTAGGGAATCTCGTTCTTGCCCACCAACCTCCTGTCAATTTCCCTAATGAAACTCCTCTCACCACAGCGTGCCTGTTCTCCCTCTTTCCATTCTGAGTCATAGAGCCAGACTCAGTACCAGAGACTCAACCACTGTGACTTTCCTCTGTTAGCTCATCCCTCCCAACAGTACCCAAAGTAGTATACCTGAAGTTGAGTGTACTCTGCATGGGCTGTTTAAACCCCTTCCTAAAACCATAGAACCAAAGAACATTATAGCACAGAAACAGGCCTTTAGGCCCTTCTTGGCTGTGCCAACCCATTTTTCTGCCTAGTCCCACTGACCTGCACCTATACCATATAACTCCATACCCCTCTCATCCATGTACCTGTCCAAGTTTTTCTTAAATGTTAAAAGTGAACCCGCATTTACCACTTCATCTGGCAGCCCATCACACACTCCCACCACTCTCTGTGTGAAGAAGCCCCCCTCCCCCCAAATGTTCCCTTTAAACTTTTCCCGCTTCATCCATATATAACCATATAACAATTACAGCACAGAAACAGGCCATCTCGGCCCTTCTAGTCCGTGCTGAACGCTTACTCTCACTTAGTCCCACTGACCTGTACTCAGCCCATAACCCTCCATTCCTTTCCTGTCCATATACCTATCCAGTTTTGTTTCAAATGGCAATACCAAACCTGCCTCTACCACTTCTACTAGAAGCTCATTCCACACAGCTACCACGCTCTGAGTAAAGAAATCCCCTTCATGTTACCCTTAAACTTTTGCCCCCTAAGTTTCAACTCATGTCCTCTTGTTTGAATCTCCCCTACTCTCAATGGAAAAAGCCTATCCACATCAACTCTATCTATCCCCCTCATAATTTTATTTTTTTTGTAATTTTTTTTATTGAAGTTCATCATCAAACAAACATTTCCATAAGATGTATTTCAGACATTGTACATATATATCATATAATCATATATATCACAAATCTCCACTAAGTATTTATCTGAGGTACACACTTATAGAAAAGAGTGGAAAGAAAAAACAAGCAAAAGGAAAGAACTATGTACAAGTAGGGAGTGATCTTTTTTTTTTACAACAGATTCATTGATTTGTGAGAATAAAATCAGGCCTATGAGGCATTATGTAGTTAAACCATTTTTCCCAGTATGAATCAAATTGTTCCAAATTGGATAAAATTCTCTTATGTTTGATTGGATTTAATAGCCCATTGACATTAAAAGAAATGAATTTTACCTTGTCCTCAGCCATCTGTATTTATCTGTCAACGTATCATTGAAATTAAAATAAAACTTAATCGATCTACTCCCTGAACAAATAAGAACCAAGAAATGCAAATAATAACAAAAATGGCAACGAATGTGTGATTCCAAGGTTGAGGTCTCTGGTAGATGACCCTGCGTTGAGCTAGAGGAAATGTCTAGCTGTGGGGGATAACCCCTCCTACTTGTGAGTTGAGGGCCCCCATTGCAGTATTCATAAAAGTCAGTGAACAAATCCATTACACAGAAAAGGTTTCCTTGTGTACTCTTCCTATATATACATATGCACACACACACAAATATATATATATAGATACACACACACACATACATTACATATATATGTATTCTCATTTTGGTGGGGAAAATGGAGTAAGTGAGTGAATAAAGAATAACAACTAAGTAATATAAAATCCACATATAATAAGTATTCTCGAGATAGGTATATCACCATGTACTTTTGCTTCTGTTTAGCTTCTCAACATTTTTAAAGTTAGCCAAACCTTATGGCTCTTCTGAAGGGGGTGAGGACTGTCTTTAGGAAACTCCCAGTCTCTTTCTGATATATTTCTCTCGACCTCCTCCCGTCTCCTGCCTTCTCGATTCTCACACTATTTCCCAAGTGGAGCGGGATAATTCCTCAGTCAGGCGTTCCTTCGTTTTGGTCACACTGACGGGCAACCCTCTGGCCTTCATGTCTGTAGTCGCCTCTTCCACTGTCTGGTACAACCGCGCCCCGTTGTCATAAAACACTCGAAGTTTAGCAGGGTACGGAGTTTGAAATTTAACCTTTTTTTGCTTTAGTACTCGCTTTACTTCAGAGTATTCTTTGCATTTCTGCAGGACCGCGGGGGGGGGGGGGGGGGTAATCTTGGTCGAAATATATTAATTTATAGTCGAAAAACACTCCCTTCTTACCCCAGGCCCTTCGTATAATCTCCGCCTTGGTGCTGTACCGAAGGAATTTAATTATTATTGAGCGTGGCTTTCTATCCTGGGTAGGTTTTGGGACGAGCGCGTGATGGGCTCTTTCAACTTCCAGCTTCATAGCCAAGGGAATATCCAGCGTGTCCCTCAGTAAATTTCCGACAAACACTGGAAGCAGTGTGTTCCCCTACATACACTTGCATCACTTGTCCTAACTTGTTTCCTAATAGGAGATCTAATATTGCATCCTCTCTAGTTGGTACCTCTATACATTGATTTAGAAAACTTCCCTGAACACATTTTACAAACTCTAACCCATCCAGACCTTTAACAGAATGGGAATCCCAATCAATATGTGGAAAATTAAAATCCCCTACTATCACAACTTTATGTTTCCTGCAGTTGTCTGCTATCCCTCTACAGATTTGCTCCTCCAATTCTCGCTGACTATTGGGTGGTCTATAATACAACCCCATTAACGTGGTCATACCTTTCCTGTTTCTCAGCTCCACCAATATGGCCTCGGTAGACAAGCCCTCTAATCTGTCCTGCCTGAGCACTGCTATAACATTTTCCATGACTTTCAATGCAACACCCCCACCACCCTTCATCCCTCTGCCTCTATCACACCTGAAACACCTAAACCCTGGAACATTAAGCTGCCAGTCCTGCCCCTCCTGTAGCCAAGTTTCACTAATGGCTATAATGTCATAATTCCATGTGTCAATCCACGCCCTCAGCTTGTCTGCCTTCCCCACAATACTCCTCACATTGAAATAGACACACCTCAGAAGATTATTACCACCCCACACAAACCTTCTATTTGTGACTCTGCATGAACTTTTAACATCATTTATTTTCATCCCTGCTCCACTATCTGCTCCGTCACTCTGGTTCCCACCCCCCTGCAAATCTAGTTTAAACCCTCCCCAACAGTACTAGCAAAACTCCCTGCAAGGATATTGGTCCCCCTGCAGTTCAGGTGTAACCCATCTCTTGTACAGGTCCCACCTGCCCCAGAAGAGGTCCCAATGATCCTGAAATCTGAAACCCTGCCCCCTACACCAGTTCTTCAGCCACGTGTTCATCCGCCAGAGCATCCTACTTTTACCCTCACTGGCACGTGGCACAGGTAGCAATCCTGAGATTACCACCCTCGAGGTTCTGCTTTTTAACTTCCTACCAAGCTCTCTATACTCACTCTTCAGGACCTCCTCACTCTTTCTTCCTACATCATTGGTACCAATGTGCACCATGACATCTGGCTGATCACCCTCCCACTTCAGAATATTGTGCACACGATCAAAGACATCCCAGACCCTGGCACCCGGGAGGCAACAAACCATCCGGGAGTCTCTGTCACGACCACAGAACCTATCGTCCCCATCACTACCACACTCCTCTCCTTCCACCCTCCCTTCTGCACTGCAGAACCAGACTCAGTGCCAGATATCCGGCTGCCGCAGCTGGTCCCAAATAAATCATCCCCATCAACAGTATCCAAATTGGTATCCTTGTTGTTGAGAGGAATGGCCACAGGGGAGCCCTGCTCTTCCTGCCCTTTCCCTTGCCTGACAGTAACTCAATTACCTGTGCGCTGCTCCTTTGGCGTAACCTCCCTGAAAATACTATCTATACACTCCTCATTCTCCTGAATGATCTGGAGGTCATCCAGCTCCTGCTCCATTTCCTTAAAGTGGTCTGTTAGGAGCTGCAGCCGGATGCACTTCTTGCAGGTATCGTTGTCAGGTACACCACAGGTCTCCCTGACTTCCCACATCCTGCAAGAGGAGCATTCCAACATCCTGCCTGACATTATCTCTACTCTAAACAGACAAAACAAAACCTACTGGAATCTACCCTCGCCTCTGCTTGTTCACACCGAAGTCTGTTGAGCCAAAGCCGTCCCACTCTGTTCCCTCTCACTCCACTGCCCGCTCTCAACATTGCCATATGGTGGCTGCCTTTTTAAACCTTTGGCACTCTACTGGCTGACATCACGCACCTGTGCAGTCCAGCCTCTTTTCCCCAAGCGGTGTTTTTAAAAAAATGGCTTCTCTCCGAGATTCCTTACTCCTTCACTCTCAGCCTCTTGTTCCTTTTTTCTCTTCCTGACTGTCACCCAGTCTCCTGTGCTCTGCACCTTGGGTGTAATTACTTCTCTATATGTCCCATCTATCACCTCTCTCAGCCTCCCAAATAATCCAAAGTTCATCCAGTTCCAGCTCCAGGGCCTTAATGTGGTTTATTAGAAGCTGCAACTGGATCCACTTCTCACTGTTGTAGTCATCAGGGACATCAGAGGTCTCCCTGCCTTCTCACATCCTGCAAGAGGAACATTCAACAATCCTGCCTGGCATCTCTACTGTCCTAACTGAGCCGATATAAAAAAGGGAAAGGAAAAATAGAACACTACCTAGAGCTTTTCTTTTTTGTTTGCTTTCTCTGACTGAAGTCTCTCTTTGCTGAAGGCTCGAAGGTGCCTCAAAAGCACTGCTCTAACTCTGGCCACTGTTCTTGCCCCAGCCTTCTTTTAACTTGCTCTTGCTAATTAATCCCAAACTCAAATTGGTCGCTGGTCAGAGCTCAATTACACTGCTGTGATCCACCACTGCCTTTTTCTTCATGGGCAGTGGACCTGAATGAAATCACCCCCTCTCAAACTTCAGATTTCCAGATTGGTCACTGATCAGAGCTCAATTACCAGAACCAGAGGCCATGGGTTAAGGGTAAAAGATAAAATATTTAGTGGGAACATGAGGGGAATCTTCTCCACTTATAGTGATGAGAGTGTGGAAAGAGTTATCAGCAAACCCCACATCCAGTACTTGTGCTGGCAGCTCGATTTCAACATTTAAGAGAAATTTGGATAGGTACATGAATGGGTGTAGGTTGATGGGACTAGGCAAATTAATGGTTCAGCACAGACTAGATGGACTGAAGGGCTTGTTTTTGTGCTGTTGACAACTCTATTGTCACATGTAGTTACCACGTTTGCGAAATTTGAGAGGATGTCTGGGGCTAATCTCACAAGAATGTGGATCCACAAACAGCGAAATGTGTAAGAGGTAAGCTACTTCCTTCAGCAACTGCTACCCAATGTCAGACGTCACTGGGAGACACCAGGAGCTAGAAACATAGAAAACCTACAGCACAATACAGCTGTGGAAACATTGTCAAACTCTCAGTCCAGAAAGTCTGCCGGGGGGGGGGGGGGGGGGGGGGTGGTACTGAATTTAACATAAAGAGTTAGTTAGTTTGTGATTTGCTGTCAGGTTTAACATAATGTGTTAGTGAGTCTGTGAGGGGGTACTGGGTTTAACATAATGTGTTAGTGAGTCTGTGAGCTGGTCCTGGGTTTAACATAATGTGTTAGTGAGTCTGTGAGCTGGTACTGGGTTTAACATGATGTGTTAGTCTGTGAGCAGGTATTGGGTTTAACATGTGTTAGTGAGTCTGTGAGCTGGTCCTGGGTTTAACATAATGTGTTAGTGAGTCTGTGAGCTGGTACTGGGTTTAACATGATGTGTTAGTCTGTGAGCAGGTATTGGGTTTAACATGTGTTAGTGAGTCTGTGAGCTGGTCCTGGGTTTAACATAATGTGTTAGTGAGTCTGTGAGCTGGTACTGGGTTTAACATGATGTGTTAGTCTGTAAGCAGGTATTGGGTTTAACATGTGTTAGTGAGTCTGTGAGCTGGTGTCAGGCTGAATTTAATAAGTTAGTGAGACTGTGAGTCAGTACTGGGTT
Source organism: Hemitrygon akajei (assembly GCF_048418815.1). Classification (NCBI taxonomy): domain Eukaryota; kingdom Metazoa; phylum Chordata; class Chondrichthyes; order Myliobatiformes; family Dasyatidae; genus Hemitrygon; species Hemitrygon akajei. The sequence goes on along the minus strand of NC_133136.1, from coordinate 821,884 downwards.
TAACAATGAGTGAGTGTGTCTGAGAGCTGGTATCAATTTGATATAATGAGTTAGTGAGTCTGAGGGCTGGTATCAGTTTAACAAAGAGTGAGTGAGTTTGGGCTGGTATCAGTTTAATATAATGAGTAAGTGAGTCTGAGCTGGTATCAATTTCATTGAAGTGGAAGACACGTCAGCTGCCAGGAAGGATGATCTCTCATCATCCCTCAACACCACTTCTTTAGCCAAGAAAGCAGAGCAGCATCTCCCCATTCAAAGAAGATTGAGGCAAATGAGGTTCCTTGAAACCAAACCCCCCGCCAACATTTAAACTTTTTTTCTTCTTTTTTTAAACAGGAGAACCATCAACATTGTCCTAACCAGCTGTATCACCATCTAGTAGGGGAACTGCAAGGCATCTAATGTAAGTCCCACAAAGGATTGTGAGGACTGCTGAGAGGATCAATGGAGTCTCTCTTCCACCCTTTAGGGATACTTATCAGGAATGCTACGTATGCAGGGCCCTTAGCTTTATTAATGATCCTTCCCATCTGTCTAACAATCTCTTTGACCCCCTACCATTAGGGCAAGGACTGTTAGAATGAGAAACAGCTTCTTCCTCCAGGCAGTAAGACTACTGACCTCCCTGCACCACTCAGGTCTCATCACGAATGAAGTGCCAGTAGTGTTATATTACATGCACATTATTATCTATTAACTTATCTGAAGTAATATTACCGGTACTTTATGTGTGAATGATATGTACTGTGTTGTACATCTTGGTCCAGAGGAATGCTCTCGTTTGCCAGTATACAGGTGTACTGCTGAATGACAATAAATGTGATCTTGAGCATGAACTTTTTGTTATTGATCACGCAAGTCAACAACATGGATTAACAGTGTATGCTTCATTAGCTGGTGGGACCATGAACAGGATACACAAAAACTTGAAATGAGTAAACACCTTTTAATGGAACTCAACAGTCTGGGATACAAGAATAACATGTATTAATCAAATAACACACACAAAATGCTGGTGGAACACAGCAAGCCAGGCAGCATCTATAAAGAGAAGCACTGTCAAATTTTCAGGCCGAGACCCTTCGTCAGGACAAAGGGTCTTGGCCCGAAACGTCGACAGTGCTTCTCTTTATAGATGCTGCCTGGCTTGCTGTGTTTCACCAGCATTTTGTGTGTGTTGTTTAAATTTCCAGCATCTGCAGATTTCCTCATGTATTAATCAAATATCCTTGTCTTATTAAAACTACAGCATTATAGTTCTAACAAAAGCAACACTTGAAATCCAATTACAGACCACAATATTGACTCAACCTGGCTTACCTCCAACAGCTGAATCGCTTTCGAATGCTGCTTCTCTCGACACATCTGTGCTGCCTGAATTAACACCGGTAGTGGAGTCTCCGGGTTCTGCTTCTGCAAGCCTAACGTTAGCTTTCGACATTGGTCAGCCTAAGAACAAAATAAACCATTGTACTTGTTTCCACAAATTACTATGCAAGTATATCAGCACCTACTTAAGTTCATAAAATTTTAAAAGGTTGCTGGATTCTGTACTGGGTCCTTTTAGTTAACAATAAGACCAAAAGACATAGGTGCAAAATTAGGCCAACTGGCCCCTAACAGGAGAAAGTTTTGAGGAGCCCTAAACAGCACATTCTACAAAGATTGCATGCAAACAAAATAATTAATAATTGTATCACCTGATTGATTAAGTATCACCTGTGTTATGCTCAGCAACGTCAAAACATTAAACTAATTCAACGGAGTCCAAAATGCCGGTCTAATTTCATGTTTACTTTAAGCGTGGCACACACGTATCATTTGGTAGCATGATGACGCATGCTATTCAACATATTTATACATATAACCCATAATGAATTATTTAAACAAATAAGAATGCTTAATCAAACAAATATATACAAATATTACAAATATAAATAAGATTACTCAAATATTACCAAAATATTAAATAGGCAATACTCTTCTCTGCTCAGCTATAAACTCTGATTCAACATAGAATGTATCTCAACTATATACACAGTGCATTATAATACAGCTACAATATACATACATCCACTGCATAGTAAATTTTAAATTGCCCTATTCAGGCGTAAAGTGATGGGTCTCATCAGCAAGAACGACGAGTCAGCTTACAGAGAGGAGGTGCAGCGGCTAACTGACTGGTGCAGAGTCAACAACCAGTCTCTGAATGTGAACAAAACAAATAAGATGGTTGTCGACTTCAGGAGGGCACAGAGTGACCACTCCCTGCTGAACATCGACAGCTCCTCGGTAGAGATCGTTAAGAGAACCAAATTTCTTGGTGTTCACCTGGCAGAGAATCTCACCTGGTCCCTCAACACCAGCTCCATAGCAAAGAAAGTCCAGCAGCGTCTCTACTTTCTGCGAAGGCTGAGGAAAGTCCATCTCCCACCCCCCATCCTCATCACATTCTACAGGGGTTGTATTGAGAGCATCCTAAGCAGCTGCATCACTGCCTGGGTTGGAAATTGCACCGTCTCGGATCGCAAGACCCTGCAGTGGATAGTGAGGTTAGCTGAGAAGATCATTGGGGTTTCTCTTCCCGCCATTACGGACATTTACACTACACGCTGCATCCGCAAAGCAAACAGCATTATGAAAAACCCCACGCATCCCTCATACAAACTCTTCTCCCTCCTGCCGTTTGGGAAAAGGCACCGTAGCATTCGGGCTCTCACGACCAGACTACGTAACAGTTTCTTCCCCAAAGCTATCAGACTCCTCGATACCCAGAGCCTGGACTGACACCTTACTGCCCTATTGTCTTGTTTATTATTTATTGTAATGCTTGCACTGTTTTGTGCACTTTATGCAGTCCTGGGTAGGTCTGTAGTCTAGTGTAGTTTTTTCTGTGTTGTTTTTTACGTAGTTCAGTCTAATTTTTGTACTGTGTCACTTAACACCATAGTCCTGAAAAACGTCTTGTTTTTACTATGTACTGTACCAGCAGTTATGGTCCAAATGACAATAAAAAGTGACGACTTGACTTGACTTGAAAGATTTAATTGCTGTGGAGGATTTCCTACCCTTCTCTTTTTTGACAATCTGATTGGCAAGTGAGCCTTGTGGCTGTGAAACAGTATCAGGTTCCGGAGCCATGCCATAGTGGCTGTAGGAATAAGACTGCTGGAAGTGATTCTGACAGTGACAGCCACCTTTCTTCTGCTTTTCTCAGCTTTGCTCTTTGGATCTACTTCGACCATTGCTTCTATCCAAGTTATGGCTTCTTTCTCTCTTGTTCCTGCTCTTTTCCTTCTATGTATCTTGACCTTGGGAAGGTGTATTTAGTTCACTGAGTATTGTCTTATTAATCCTTCTATTGCTCCCTTTATGATTAGACCTCTCCTCTTGCTTCCATTGTCATTTGACAAATCTTTTGTGTTTGTATCTCCACTGATTCCTTTCTTTTTGGCCTTCCATTCATTCAACTGGGCTTTGGTCTTTGCATCCACTTTTAAAAGCAACTTTTTATATGCCACTTGAAATTCATGCAATAACCTTAATGCACGCAGAGTAGATTCTTGTTCTTTATACTCACAAAAGCTGACTGCTTGCATCTTTCCTGCAGTTCCTTGAACTCTCTTCCAGCTTAAAACCAAGGCACATTTTGCACGTAACTGCCTGAATAACATATCAGAAGCTTTTGCAGATATGGTGCCTACAAAAACTGTTGTAGTTGGACCAGGGCTTTCATCACTTTCAGAATTCCTCTGAGCAGCATGGTCCTTCCTTAGGCCAATATGCTTTCCAACCAGAGGGACAGAGGTTGGCACCAATATCTGTTTGTCCTCTGTTGGGCAACGGTTCAGTGTCCAGCATGGAGACAATTGCGGCATCATCCAATACCTTTCTTAATTCCCTTTCAGTTGGTTTCAATGCAAGGGATGTCATATGCAGTCAATGGATACAGGAAGTTAGGAAGGAAGTTCAGAAGCAGGACCTCAAGGGTAGTAATCTCAGGATTGCTGCCCATGCCACATGACAGTGCGAATAGGAATAAAATGAGGTGGCAGATAAATGTGTGGCCGAAGAATTGGAGCAGGGGGCAAAGGTTCAGATTCCTGGATCATTGGGACCATTTCTGGGGCGGGTGTGACCTGTACAAAAAGGAGGGGTTGCATGTGAATCGGAGGAGGACCAATATTCTTGCAGGCAGGTTTACTAGAGCTGTTGGGAGTGGTTTAAACTAATTATGGCAGGAGAATGGGAACCAGTATGATAGAGCTGAGGTTGAGCCAGCAGGTTTACAAGTAGATGATCGGTGTAAGGAAGGACAAACCAATGATTAGGTACAAATACAGACAGAGCAGAGAGTTAAATTGTAGCACGACTCAAGGTGCTGTATTTAAGTGAACATAGCATTCGGAAAAAGGTGGACAACCTCATGGCACAATTAGTGATTAGTCAGTATGACACTGTGGGCATCACTGAGTCACGGCTGAAACAAGACCATACTTGGGAGTTTAACATTGCAGGATATATTTTGTATTGAAAGGACAGGCAGGAAGGCATAGGCTGTGGTGTGGCTCTGACAGTGAGAGACAGAATTACATCTTTAAAAAGAGGTGACATAGGGTCCGAGATTGTTGAACCTTTCTTAGTGGAGTTAATAAATTGCAAGGGTAAAAAGACCATTATGGGAATCGTATATAGGCCTCCAAATAGCAGCCAAGATGTGGGGTTGCAATTGCAAAGAGAACTGGAAAAGGCATGAAATCAGGGTAATGACACAATTGCAATGGGAGACTTCTATATGCAAGGGGATTGAGAAAATCAGGTTGGTGTCAGATTGCAAGAGGAGTTTGTGGAGTGCCTACGAGATAGCTTTTTAGGGCAGCTGTGCTTGAGCCTACTCGAGGAAAGGCCATCTTAGATTGGGTGCTGTGCAAGAACCCAAATTTTATTAGGAAGCTTGATATAAAAAAACTCCTAGGAAGCAGTGATCATAATATGATTGAATTCATACCGCAATATGAGAGGGAGAAGCACAAGTCACATGTATCAATATCACGATGGAATAAAGGGAATTACAGAGGCATGAGAGAGAAGCTTGCCCAGGTGGGTTGGAGGAGGATGAAGTTTTGGGAATAGTTAACAAGGCACAGGATAGATACACCCCACAGAAGTAGTTCTCAAATGGCAGGAGGAGGCAACAGTGGCTGACAAGGGAAGTTAAGGACTGCATAAAAGCCAAGAAAAGGGCAGATAAGATGGCACAAGTGAGTGGGAAGTTGGATGATTGGGAAGCTTTTCAAAGCTAAAAGAGGAGAAAAGATGAAATATGAGGGCAAACTAGCCAATAATATAAAGTAGGATACAAAAAGTTCTTTCTGTTATACAGCGCTTATAACCAGATAACAATTACAGCATGGAAACAGGCCACCTCGGCCCTTCTAGTCCATGCCAAACACTTACTCTCACCTAGTCCCACCTACCTGCACTTAGCCCATAACCCTCCATTTCTTTCCTTTCCGTATAACTATCCAATTTTTTTTTAATTGACAAAATCGAACCTGCCTCTACCACTTCTACTGGAAGCTCGTTCCACACAGATACCACTCTCTGAGTAAAGAAGTTCCCCCTCGTGTTACCCCTAAACTTTTGCCTCTAACTCTCAACTCATGTCCTCTTGTTTGAATCTCCCCTACTCTCAATGGAAAAAGCCTATTCACGTCAAATCTATCTATCCCCCTCATAATTTTAAATACCTCTATCAAGTCCCCCCTCAACCTTCTATGCTCCAAAGAATAAAGACCTAACTTGTTCAACCTTTCTCTGTAACTTAGGTGCTGAAACCCAGGTAACAGTCGAATAAATCTCCTCTGCACACTCTCTCTATTTTGTTGACAAAATAAGAAGTACTTGCCAGCCCCCCCCCCACCCCCCCGGAAAGTTTTCAAGTTTTATTCATTTAGAACATTGAATCACAGTGGATTTAATTTGGCTTTTTCGAACACTGTTCTATAGAAAAAGTCTCTTTCATTTCAAAGTGAAAACAGATCTAAAAAGTGATCTAAATTAATTACAAATATATAACACAAAATAATTCATTGCTTAAGTATTCACCGCCATTTAATATGATGCACAAAATCATCACTGATGCAGCCAATTGGTTTGAGAAGTCACATAATTAGTTAAATGGAGATCTGTTTATGGAGACCTGTGTGCAGTCAAGGTGTTTCAATTGATTGTAGTAAATATACACCTGTATCTGGAAGGCCCAACTGCCAGGGAGTCACTATCCTGGAAAAAATGATGCATTAAGACAAAAGAATGCTCCAAAGAACTCTGTGAAAAGGTTATTGAAAAGCACATCAGGAGATGGATATAAGAAAATTTCAAAGTCATTGAATATAGATAGGAGCTACAAGGAGTTAGTCACCCCAAGGCTGCAGGAATTAGATAAGTGGGTGACTGTCTGGGAAGGGAAGGGAAGAGCTCAGATAGTAGAGAGCACCCCTGTGGCCATCCCCCTCAGATAACTTGTTTCAGATGCTATTGAGGGGAGCCGACCTGACAGAGGACAACCACAGCAATTGGTTCACTGGAACTGGGCCTGGCTCTGTGGTGCAGAAGGGAGGGAAGAAGATGAGGAATGCGGTAGTCACAGGGGATCCTATAGTGAGGGGAACAGGGAGGAGGTTCAGTCAGCCTGACAGAGATACCTGCATGGTGTGCTGCCTCTCAGGTGCCAGGGGACAGGATGTCTCGAATCTGTTGCAGCGTGTTTTTAAGGGAGAGGGAGAACAGCCAGAAGTCTTGGTACACGTTAGTACCAATGACACAGATAGAAAAAGGGACGCAGTCCTTAAGAGAGAATTCAGGCAGTTGGATGGGAAGCTGAAAAGCAGGACTCCAGGAGAGTAATCTCAGGATTGCTGCCTGTGCCATGTGCCAACGAGCACAAGAATAGCATGATCAGGCATATTCATGCACGGCTGAGACTGGTGTAGGGGCAGAGCTTCGGGTTCCTGGATCACTGGGGCCTCTTCTGGGGGAGGAACAATTAGTACAAAAAGGATGGGTTACACCTGAAAACAAATGGGTCCAATATCCTAGCAGGCAGGTTTAATAGAGCTGTTAGGGAGGGTTTAAACTAATTTGGCAGGCGAATGGGAACCGGAGTGATAGGGCTGAGGAAGGGGAAAGCAGAAATAAATCAAAGATAGTGTGCAACAGAGATGATAAAAATGACAGGCAGGAGATGAGGCATAATCACAGCCAGTGGGTTGAGTTACAGGGCAATAGAGGCGTGGTGCAGTTAAAACAGAAAACAACAAATACTGGACTGAAAGTGTTATATTTGAATGCACACAGCATAAGAAATAAAATGGATGATCTTGAAATTCAGCTATAGATTGGCAAGTATGATGTTGTGGCCATCTCTGAAACTTGGCTAAGGGATGGCCACCATTGGGAGCTGAACATCTGAGGATATACAGTGTATCGTGAAGATAGGTTAGTAAGAAGAGGGGGTGGTGCGGCTGTGTGTATAAGAAATAATACTAAAACATTAGAAAGGGATGTCATAGGTGAAGGTGTAGAGTCTCTATGGGTTGAGTTATGAAATGGCAAGGGTAAAAGGACCCTAATGGCAATTGTATACAGGTCTCTAAACAGCAGCCAGGATGTGGATTACAATTTAGAGCAGGAGATAGAAAAGGCATGTCAGAAGGGTAATGTCTTGATAATTGTTGGGGATTTTAACATGAAAGTGGATTGGGAAAACTAGGACAGTACTGGACCTCGAAAGAGAATTTGTAGAAAGTCTAAGGGATGGCTTTTTAGAACAGCTTGTTGTTTCAGTGGAATACAGGAAATTACAATGGCATGACAGAGGAACTAGCTAAGGTTGACTGGAAAGGGACACCAGCAAGAAGGACAGCAGAACAGCAATGGCTGGAGTTTCTGCGACAAATGAGGGAAGTGCAAGACAGATATATTCCAAATAAGAAGAAATTTTCAAAGGGAAGAAGGATACTTCCGTGGCTGACAAGTGAAGTCAGAGCCAAATTAAAAGTAAAAGAGAGTGCATAAAAGGAAGCCAGAGCTAGTGGGAAGATAGAGGATTGGGGAGCTTTTAAAAGCTTGCAGCAGGAAAGTAAGAAGGTCATTAGGAAGGAAAACGTGAATTATGAACAGAAGCTGGCAACTAATATCCAAGAAGATACTAAAAGGTTTATTAAGTATATAAAGGGTAAAAGAGAGTTGAGGGTAGATATAAGTCCAATAGAAAATGACTCTGCAGATATTGTAATCAGAGACGCAGAGATGGCAGAGGAACTGATTGCGTATTTTGCATCAGTCTTTAAAGTGGAAGATGTCTGCAGTATACCAGACATTCAAGAGTGTCAGTGAAGTGAAGTATGTGCAGTGAAAATTCAAATGAGAAAGTGCTCAGAAAACTTAATGGTCTGAGGGTGGATAAATCTCCCGGACCTGATGGAATGCACCCTCAGGTTCTAAAGGAAGTAGCTGGAGAGATTGCGGAGGCATTAACAACGATCTTTCAAGAATCAATAGATTCTGGCATTGTACCGGATGACTGGAAAATTGCAAATATTACTTCGCTATTTAAGAAGGATGGGAGACAGCAGAAAGGAAACTATAGACCTGTTAGCCTGACATCAGCGATTGGGAAGTAGTTGGAATCAATTGTTAGGCATGAGATACCTGGAGGCACATGACAAGATAGCCAAAGGCAGCATGGTTTCCTGAAAGGAAAATCCTGCCCGACTAATCTACTGCAATTTTTTGAGGAAATTACAAGCAGGGCAGACAAAGGAGATGCAGTAAATGTGGTGTACTTGGATTTTCAGAAGACTTTGACAAGGTGCCGCACACGAGGCTGCTTAGCAAGATAAGAGCCTATGGAATTACAGGGAAGTGACTAGCACGGGTGGAGAATTGACTGGTCAGCAGAAAACAGAGAGTGGGAATAAAGGGATCCTATTCTGGCTGGCTGCCTATTAGCAGTGTAGTTCCAAAGGGGTCGGTGTTGGGACCGCTGCTTTTTACGATGAATGTCAATGCCTTGGACTGTGGGATTAATGGATTTGTGGCTAAATTTGCATTTGATACAAAGATAGGTGGAGAAGCTGGCAGTGTTGAAGAAACAGTTTGCCTACAGAAAGACTTAGTTGGGGACTTCCGGTAAGATGGCGATTGTTTAGCTGCTCCGAACTTTTGTTCCGTTACTGTCACTACCTTTGCACTAAATGTCTCCATTTTTTAAACCTTAGTTAGGAATTATTTCGGTATCTCTTACTTGCCTGTGAATATATCTAACTTACAATGTCTAGCAAGAGTTCTAAATCCAGGAGAAAAGAAGCCATGACCCCATCGGACGAGACGATGGTTGCGCTGGGAAAGCTCCGAGACGAAATCTTAAAGGAATTTAAAACCGCTTTCAAACAGTTAGAAGACAAACTGGATCGGATCAACGATAAAGTGGACAAACATGCTGAACACTTATCTCGCATCGATTCGACTTCTGAAGATTTAGAAAGTCGTGTTCGATACTTGGAGACTCTCTGTTCTAGCTTAGAGGAAAAATCTAATAAACTTCTTTCCAAAATGGTGGATCTCGAAAATTGTAGCAGACGCTGCAACATCAGAATTCTGGGATTACCAGAGGCGACTGAAAAGGGACCAACCGTGAAGTTTTTCGCCAAGTTTCTCTGTGAGTTATTCGGGAAAGATTTGCTTCCGAAGCCGCCCGAGCTCGAACAGGCACACAGAGTTTACGTTCCCCCCGGAATTCTGGGTTCCCGTCCGCGACCAGTAATCTTGTGTTTCCATCAATACCAGGAAAAACACAGTCTGATTGTGGAGGCACGTCGCAGAGGCTCTTTTTCTTTCCAGGATACAACCATTCGCTTTGCGGAAGATTTTGCACCCCAGACCTTAAAGATGCGCGCTGAGTTTAAAGGCGCAATCAAAGTGCTTTTTGATCGTGGTTTCAAACCTTCCCTTCGTAACCCTGCTGATCTACGAATCAAGCTTAATACCAGGGAATTCAAGTGGTTCAAATCAGCAAAGGAAGCTGAAGCGTTTGTGGCAAGTCTTCCGGCTATCCAGTCACCTTCGGAATCTGATCGGACCTCCTAAAATGGTGGATAAATACTCCTCGTAGTAAAATTACTTTCTCTGGACTCGGAATTCACTTGAATCACTCAGACATTATTCATTGAAACTTTAAGGGCTGTTGACAATCTCTCCCGGGATTTGGTGTGTGTGTAACCTATCTTTATTCTTGTATAACTTTACCTACAGAATTCTACAACTAATTCTAACTTGTTTTGGAGGTTCGAAGTCTTTAGTGAAGGCCTCCCTGTTTGTCGGTTCACAGTTCAACTGCTGATTTATTTTTCCTTTGCTTTAAATATTTATTTATTTTATCTTTTTCTTTTCTTCACCCCTTTTTTCTAATCTCTGAATTTTTCTCTCCCTTCTCTGTAAATGGTTGATAAATACTCGTCTTGAATTTATAATTTTCCCCTTCCCCTTCTTTTTTCTTTTTCCTTCTTACCTTTTTTTTCCCCTTTCTCTTACTTTATTCTTCGCGGGTAGGTTAGTTTTGGTTTTCTTCCGATTTTCTCTGTATTAAGTTGTATATTTCTGCAGAAGGTGTTCTAATCTGTAGTTATGTTTTCTAGTGCATAAACTAGTTATTATTTGCTATAGTATTTATACGGAACTGTTGTTAATGACACAGATCTGGAAGTTGTACTTGGGTTAATTTTTTTGGTAGAGCTAGCTACTTGTTTTGGTAGCCATCTAGTTTTGGGTTGTGCGGTAGGGGTAGGTTTTCCAGTTCCAACATCTCTTCATTGCTTAGGACATGTTTATATTTTGACCTTACGAATCTATGTTTACATCTCTGCTCCCAGACTGCTATTGTACTGCTTGATTTTTTATATGCCTGCTGCCTTTTATGCATTAGTAATTGATAATGGCTAATGCACTTAAATTCGTGAGCTGGAATGTAAAGGGACTGAACCACCCTGTTAAAAGGAGGAAGGCATTCGCACATATTAAACAACTCAAAGCTGACATTGCTTTCCTCCAAGAAACTCATATTCGCTGTTTTGATAACTCCCGGCTTCTGTCAAAGTGGGCAGGTCAGCATTTTCATTCATCCTTTGCCGCTAAAGCTAGGGGAGTTTCCATTCTTATTAACTCAAATATTCCTTTTGAACTCCATAATAAAATATCTGATACAAATGGCCGTTTTATTATTGTTTCTGGTAAACTATATAACACTAAAGTTGCACTAGCAAACCTGTATGCCCCCAACTTTGATGATGTTAACTTTTTTTGAACGGTTTTTTTCCTCACTACCAGACTTAAACTCATACTCTCTTATATTGGGTGGTGACTTCAACTGTTGGTTGGATCCTAAACTGGACCGATCGTCCTCTGTTACCAGATCACCTACTAAATCTGCCTTAGCTATTCAATCGTTTCTCTCTAATTTTGGTATCTCTGATATATGGCGTTTCCTCCATCCTACGGAGAGAGATTATTCTTTTTTCTCACATGTTCACCATACCTTCACTAGAAAGACTTAGTTTGGGGGAATGGGTAAAGAAGTGGCAAATGAAATACTATGTTAACTGCACGGTCATGCACTTTTCAAGGGATATTAGAAACTTGGTTCGAAAAAAGAGGGATGTCTACAATAGATATAGGCAGCATGGAGTAAAGGAATTGCTCGAGGAATATAAAGAATGTAAAAGGAAACTTAAGAAAGAGATTAGAAAAGCTAAAAGAAGTTACGAGTTTGGTTTGGCAAATAAGGTGGAAGTAAATCCGAAGGCTTCTACAGTTATATTAAAAGCAAGAGGATAGTGAGGGATAAAATTGGTCCCTTAGAGAATCAGGGTGGTCAGCTATGTGTGGAGCCGAGGGAGATGGGAGAGATTTTGAACGATTTCTTCTCTTCGGTATTCACTAAGGAGAAGGATATTGAATGGTGTAAGGTGTGGGAAACAAGTAAGGAAGTTATGGAACCTATGACAATTAAAGAGGTGGAAGTACTGGCGCTTTTAAGAAATTTAAAAGTGGATAAATCTCCGGGTCCTGACCGGATATTCCCCAGGACCTTGAGGGAAGTTTGTGTAGAGATAGCAGGAGCTCTGACGGAGATCTTTCAGATGTCATTAGAAACGGGGATTGTGCCGGAGGATTGGCGTATTGCTCATGTGGTTCCATTGTTTAAAAAGGGTTCTAGAAGTAAGCCTGGCAATTATAGACCTGTCAGTTTGACATCAGTGGTGGGTAAATTAATGGAAAGTATTCTTAGAGATAGTATTTATAATTATCTGGATAGACAGGATCTGATTAGGAGTAGCCAGCATGGATTTGTGCGTGGAAGGTCATGTTTGACAAACCTTATTGAATTTTTTGAAGTAGTTACGAGGAATGTTGACGAGGGTAAGGCAGTGGATGTAGTCTATATGGACTTCAGCAAGGCCTTTGACAAAGTTCCACATGGAAGGTTAGTTAAGAAGGTTCAGTCGTTAGGTATTAATGCTGGAGTAATAAAATGGATTCAACAGTGGCTAGATGGGAGATGCCAGAGAGTAGTGGTGGATAATTGTTTATCGGGATGGAGGCCGGTGACTAGCGGGGTGCCTCAGGAATCTGTTTTGGGCCCAATGTTGTTTGTAATATACATAAATGATCTGGATGATGGGGTGGTAAATTGGATTAGTAAGTATGCTGATGATAATAAGGTAGGAGGTGTTGTGGATAATGAGGTGGGTTTTCAAAGCTTGCAGGGAGATTTATGCCGGTTAGAAGAATGGGCTGAACGTTGGCAGATGGAGTTTAATGCTGAGAAGTGTGAGGTTCTACATTTTGGCAGGAATAATCCAAATAGAACATACAGGGTAAATGGTAGGGCATTGAGGAATGCAGTGGAACAGAGAGATCTAGGAATAACAGTGCATAGTTCCCTGAAGGTGGAGTCTCATGTAGATAGGGTGGTGAAGAAGGCTTTTGGAACGCTGGCCTTTATAAATCAGAGCATTGAGTACAGAAGTTGGGATGTAATGTTAAAATTGTACAAGGCATTGGTAAGGCCAAATTTGGAATATTGTGTACAGTTCTGGTCACCGAATTATAGGAAAGATATCAATAAATTAGAGAGAGTGCAGAGACGATTTACTAGGATGTTACCTGGGTTTCAGCACTTAAGTTACAGAGAAAGGTTGAACAAGTTAGGTCTCTATTCATTGGAGCGTAGAAGGTTGAGGGGGGATTTGATCGAGGTATTTAAAATGTTGAGAGGGATAGATAGAGTTGACGTGAATAGGCTGTTTCCATTGAGAGTAGGGGAGACTCAAACGAGAGGACATGATTTGAGAGTTAGGGGGCAAAAGTTTAAGGGAAACACGAGGGGGTATTTCTTTACTCAGAGAGTGATAGCTGTGTGGAATGAGCTTCCTGTAGAAGTAGTAGAGGCCAGTTCAGTTGTGTCATTTAAGGTAAAATTGGATAGGTATATGGACAGGAAAGGAGTGGAGGGTTATGGGCTGAGTGCGGGTAGGTGGGACTAGGTGAGATTAAGAGTTCGGCACGGACTAGGAGGGCCAGAATGGCCTGTTTCCGTGCTGTGATTGTTATATGGTTATATGGTGGAAGAAATAAACGGGCAGACTATTATTTAGATGGGGAGACAATTCAAAATGCAGAGATGCAAAGGGACATGGGAGTCCTTGAGCAGGATACCCTAAAGGTTAACCTTTTTGTTGAGTTGGTGGTGAAGAAGGCAAATGCAATGTTGGCATTCATTTCAAGAGGTATAAAATATAAGAGCAGGGATGTGATGTTGAGGCTCTATAAGTCATTTGTGAGACCACACTTGGAGTATTGTGTGCAGTTTTGGGCTCCTTATTTTAGAAAGGATATAATGACATTGGAAAGGGTTCAGAGAAGATTCACGAGAATGATTCCAGGAATGAAAGGGTTACTGTATGAGGAACGTCTGGCAGTTCTTGGGCTGTATTCCCTGGAGTTCAGGAGAATAGGAGAATGGGGGGGGGGGGGGGGGGGGCGGGGGATCTCATAGAAACTTTCCGAATGTTAAAAGGCCTGAACAGATTAGATATGGCAAAGTTATTTCCCATGGTAGAGGATTCTAGGACAAGAGGGCGTGACTTCAGGATTGAAGGATGTCCATTTACAACAGAGATGTGGAGAAATTACTTCAGTCAGAGGGTGGTAAATCTGTGGAATTTGTTGCCACGAGCAGCCGTGGAGGCCAAGTCATTGGATGTATTTAAGGCAAAGATAGGGAGGTTCTTGGTTAGTCAGGGCATCAAAGGGTATGGGGAGAAGGTAGGGGAGTGGGAATGACTGGAAGAATTGGACCAACCCATGATCGAATTGCAGAGCAGACTCGATGGGCCAAATGGCCTACTTCTGTTCTTATATCTTATGAACATCCCTTGGAGTACAGTTAAGTATCTCTGTTTTAATGTCCCACAAGGATCAGTTCTGGGACCTCTACTTTTTGTGACTTTTATTAATGACCTGGATGTGGGGGTAGAAGGGTGGGTTGGCAAGTTTGCAGACACCACAAAGGTTGGTGGTGTTGTGGATAGTGTTGAGGATTGTCGAAGATTGCAGAGAGACATTGATAGGATGTAAAAGTGGGCTGAGAAGTGGCAAATGGAGTTCAACCCAGAGAAGTGTGAGGTGGTACACTTTGGAAGGACAAACTCCAAGGCAGAGTACAAAGTAAATGGCAGGATACTTGGGAGTGTGGAGGAGCAGAGGGATCTGGGGGTACATGTCCACAGATCCCTGAAAGTTGCCTCTCAGTTAGATAGGGTAGTTAAGAAAGCTTATGGAGTGTTAGCTTTCATAAGTCGAGGGACAAAGTTTAAGAGTCACGGGCTAATGATGTAGCTCTATAAAACTCTGGTTAGGCCACACTTGGAGTACTGTGTCCAGTTCTGGTCACCTCACTATAGGAAGGATGTGGAAGCATTGGAAAGGGTACAGAGGAGATTTACCAGGATGCTGCCTGGTTTAGAGAGTATGCATTATGATCAGAGATTAAGGGAGCTAGGGCTTTACTCCCTGGAGAGAAGGAGGATGAGAGGAGACATGATAGAGGTATACAAGATATTAAGAGGAATAGGCAAGAGTGGACAGCCAGCGCCTCTTCCCTTGGGCACCACTACTCAATACAAGAGGACATGGTTTTAAGGTAAGGGGTGGAAAGTTCAAGGGGGATATTAGAGGAAGGTTTTTTACTCAGAGAGTGGTTGGTGCATGGATTGCACTGCCTGAGTCAGTGGTGGAGGCAGATATACTAGTGAAATTTAAGAGACTACTAGATGGGTATATGGAGGAATTTAAGGTGGAGGGTTATATGGGAGGCAGAGTTTAAGGGTTGGCACAACATTGTGGGCCGAAGGGCCTGTACTGCACTGTATTGTTTTATGTTCTATATAAGTCGATCATCAAGAAATGGACAGAATACGGCACAGCTGTAAATCTGCCTAGAGCAGTGTCCTCAAAAACTAAGTGACTGTCTAAGAAGGGGACTAGTGAGAGAGAGAGAGAGAGAGAGAGGCCACCAAGAGACCTACGACAACTCTGGAAGATTTACAAGGTTCAGTAACGGAGATGGAAGAGACTGTGCATACAACACCTGTTGCCCGGGAGCTTCACCCATCACAACTTTATGGGAGACTAGCAAAGAGGAAAGCGACTGTTGCAAAAACCTCACATTAAATCTCAGCTAGAGTTTGTCAGGAGACTCTGAAGTCAGCTGGAAGAAGGTCCTATGGTTTGATGAAACCACAATTGAGCTTTTTGGCCATCAGACTAATCACTACGTTTGGTGTAAGCCAAACACTGCACATAATCAAAACCACACCATCCCTATCATGAAGGATGGTTGTGGCTGCATCATGCCATGCAGATGCTTCACTGCAGCAGGCCCTGGAAGACTTGAGGAGAGAAAGGATAAAATGAATGCAACAAAATGCAGGGAAATCCTGATGCAGTCTGCAACAGAACTATGACTTGGGAGAAGATTTGCTTTCCAGCAAGACAATAACCCCAAGCATAAAGCCAAAGCTACACAGCAATAGATTAAAAACAATAAAGTTAATTTCTTGGAGTGGCCAAGTCAGAGTCCAGACCTCAATCCAATTGATAATTTGCGGCTGGACTTGAAAAGGGCTATTCACTCATGATCTCCATGCAACCAGACAGAGCTTGAGCAGTTTGTAAAGAAGAATGGGGAAAAATTGCAGTATCCAGATGTGAAAAACTGATAGAGACCTATCCACACGGACTCATAGGCACTGTATAAAGAATAAACCGGAGGTGAGAGTTGATATTGGACCACTAGAAAACAGAACCATAGAACATTACAGCACAGAACCAGGCTCTTCGGCCCTTCTTGGCTGTGCCAAACCATTTTTCTGCCTAGTCCCACTGACCTGCACCTGTCCTCCATACCCCTCTCATCCATTTACCTGTCCAAGTTTTTCTTAAATGTTAAAAGTGAGCCTGCATTTACCACTTCATTTGGAAGCTCATTCCACACTCCCACCACTCTTTGTGTGAAGAAACACCCCTCCCCATGTTCCCATTAAACATTTCCCCCTTCACCCTTAACCCATGTCCTCTGGTTTTTTTTTCCCTTAGCCTCAGTGCAAAAAGCCAGCTTGCATTCACTCTATCTATACCCATCATAATTTTATATACCTCTATCAAATCTCCCCTCATTATTCTACACTCTAGGGAATAAAGTCCTAACCTTTTTAACCTTTCTCTGTAACTCAGTTTCTCAAGTCCCGGCAACATCCTTGTAAACCGTCTCTGCACTCTTTCAACCTTATTAATATCCTTCCTGTAATTCGGTGACCAAAACTGCACACAGTTTTGATTTAGAAAACTTTCCTGAACACATTTTACAAACTCAAACCCGTCTACACCTTTAACAGTATGGGAGTCCCAATCAATATGTGGAAAATTTAAATCCCCTATTACCATAACTTTATGTTTCCTGTTGTCTTCTATCTCTCTGCAGATTTGCTCCTCCAATTCTTGCTGACTATTGGGTGGTCTATAATACAACCCCATTAATGTGGTCATACCTTTCCTGTTTCTCAGCTCCACCCATATGGCCTCAGTAGACAAGCCCTCTAATCTGTCCTGCCTGAGCACTGCTGTAACATTTTCCCTGACTAGCAATGCCACCCTGCCACCCTTCATCCCTTTGCCTCTATCACGTCTGAAACATCTAAACTCTGGAACATTAAGCAACCAGTCCTTCCCCTCCTGTAGCCAAGTTTCACTAATGGCTGTAATGTCATAATTCCATGTGTCAATCCACGCCCTCAGCTCGTCTGCCTTCCCCACAATACTCCTCACATTGAAATAGACACACCTCAGAAGATTATTACCGCCACACACAAACCTTCTATTTGTGATGCTCCGTTCCTCTGGTTTCCATCCCCCCCCTGCAAATCTAGTTTAAACCCTCCCCAATAGCACTAACAAACCTCCTTGCAAAGATATTGGTCCCCTTGTAGTTCAGGTGTAACCCATCTCTCTTGTACAGATCCCATCTGCCCAGAAGAGGTCCCAATGATCCTGAAATCTGAAACTCTGCCCCCTACATCAGTTCCCCAGCCACGTGTTCATCCGCCAGAGCATCCTACTCTTACCCTCACTGGCACGTGGCACAGATAGCAATCCTGAGATTACCACCCTCGAAGTTCTGCTTTTTAACTTCCTACCAAGCTCTCTATACTCACTCTTCAGGACCTCCTCACTCTTTATTCCTACGTCATTGGTAACATGACATCTGGCTGATCACCTTCCCACTTCAGAATGTTGTGCACGTGATCAGAAACATCCCTGACCCTGGCACCCGAGTGGCAACAAACCATCCGGGAGTCTCTGTCACAACCACAGAACCTCCTGTCTGTACCTCTAACTATCGAGTCCGCTATCACTACCGCTCTCCTCTTCTTCCCCCCTCTCTTCTGCACTGCAGTACCAGACTCAGTTAAATAATGCAGATGAGGTGGTATGGGGGGACAAAGAATTGGCAGATGACCTTAATAAGTACTTTTCAATAATCTTTTCAAGATAAAATCCTATGGCATTACAGGGAAGGTACTGGCATGGATAGAAGAATGGTTGACAGGCAGGAGACAGAGAGTGGCAATAAATGGCACTTTTTCTGGTTGGCTGCCAATGACTGGTGGCGTTCCTCAGGGGTCAGTATTGGGACCGCTACTTTTCACATTGTTTGTCAATGATTTGGATAATGGAATTGATGGCTTTGTGGCAAAGTTTGCAGATGATACGAAGATAGGTGGAGGGGTAGGCAGTGCTGAGGAAGCAATGCGATTGCAGCAGGACTCAGAGAAATTGGAAGAATGGGCAAAAAAGTGACAGCTGGAATGCAATGTTGGGAAATGTATGAAAATGCATTTTGGTAAAAGGAACCATAGCGCAGACTATTATTTAAATGAGGAGAAAGTTCAAACATCAGAATGCCGAGGAGTCCTCTTTCAAGACTCACGGTGGTTAATTTACAGGTTGAATCTGTAGCTAAGGCGGCAAATGCAATTTGGCATGTATTTCAAGGGGAACAGAATATAAAACAAGGATATAATGCTGACAGTTTATAAGACACTAGTCAGGCTGCACTTGGAGTCTTGTCAACAGTTTTGGGCTCCATATCTCAGAAAGGATAGAAAACATAGAAAATAGGTGCAGGAGTAGGCCATTCAGCCCTTCGAGCCTGCACCGCCATTCAGTATGATCATGGCTGATCATCCAACTCAGAACCCTGTACCTGCTTTCTCTCCATACCCCCGATCCCTTTAGCCACAAGGGCCATATCTAACTTCCTCTTAAATATAGCCAATGAACTGGCCTCAACTGTTTCCTGTGGCAGAGAATTCCACAGATTCATCACTCTCTGTGTGAAGAAGTTTTTCCTCATCTCGGTCCTAAAAGGCTTCCCCTTAATCCTTAAACCGTGACCCCTCGTTCTGGACTTCCCCAACATCGGAAACAATCTTCCTGCATCTAGCCTGTCCAATCCCTTTAGAATTTGATACATTTCAATAAGATCCCCCCCTCAATCTTCTAAATTCCAGTGAGTATAAGCCTAGTCGATCCAGTCTTTCTTCATATGGAAGTCCTGCCATCCCAGGAACCAATCTGGTGAACCTTCTTTGTACTCCCTCTATGGCATGAATGTCTTTCCTCAGATTAGGGGACCAAAACTGCATACAATATTCTAGGTGCGGTCTCACCAAGGCTTTGTACAACTGCAGTAGAACCTCCCTGCTCCTGTACTCAAATCCTTTTGCTATGAATGCCAACATACCATTTGCCTTTTTCACCACCTGCTGTACCTAGATAGATAGATAGATAGATAGATAGATACTTTATTCATCCCCATGGGGAAATTCAACTTTTTTCCAATGTCCCAATGCCCACCTTCAATGACTGGTGTACGATGACACCCAGGTCTCGTTGCACCTCCCCTTTTCCTAATCGGCCACCGTTCAGATAATAATCTGTTTTTCTGTTCTTGCAACCAAAATGGATAACCTCACATTTATCCACATTAAATTACATCTGCCATGAATTTACCCACTCACCTAACCTATCCAAGTCACTCTACATCCTCTTAGCATCCTCCTCACAGGTAACACCGCCGCCCAGCTTCGTGTCATCCGCAAACTTGGAGATGCTGCATTTAATTCCCTCGTCTAAATCATTAATATATATTGTAAACAACTGGGGTCCCAGCACTGAGCCTTGCGGTACCCCACTAGTCACTGCCTGCCATTCTGAAAAGGTTCCGTTTACTCCCACTCTTTGCTTCCTGTCTGCCAACCAACTCTCTGTCCACATCAATACCATACCCCCAATACCGTGTGCTTTAAGTTTGCACACTAATCTC
This sequence comes from Hemitrygon akajei, assembly GCF_048418815.1. Lineage (NCBI taxonomy): Eukaryota > Metazoa > Chordata > Chondrichthyes > Myliobatiformes > Dasyatidae > Hemitrygon > Hemitrygon akajei. The sequence continues at coordinate 801,876 of NC_133136.1, read as the reverse complement.
CTGTGTGGGACCTTGTCAAAAGCCTTTTTAAAATCTAAATATACCACATCTACTGGCTCTCCCCTATCCACTCTACTAGTTACATCTTCAAAAAATTCTATAAGATTCATCAGACATGATTTTCCTTTCACAAATCCATGCTGACTTTGTCCGATGATTTCACCTCTTTCCAAATGTGCTGTTATCACATCTTTGATAACCGACTCTAGCATTTTCCCCACCACTGATGTCAGACTAACCGGTCTAGAATTCCCCGGTTTCTCTCTCCCTCCTTTTTTAAAAAGTGGGATTACATTAGCCACCCTCCAATCCTCAGGAACTAATCCAGAATCTAAGGAGTTTTGAAAAATTATCACTAATGCATCCACTATTTCTTGGGCTACTTCCTTAAGCACTCTGGGATGCAGACCATTTGGCCCTGGGGATTTATCTGCCTTTAATCCCTTCAATTTACCTAACACCACTTCCCTACTAACATGTATTTCTCTCAGTTCCTCCATCTCACTAGACCCTCGGTTCCTTACTATTTCCGGAAGATTATTTATATCCTCCTTAGTGAAGACAGAACCAAAGTAGTTATTGAATTGGTCTGCCATGTCTTTGTTCCCTATGATCAATTCTCCTGTTTCTGACTGTAAAGGTCCTACATTTGTCTTAACCAATCTTTTTCTTTTCAAATATCTATAAAAGCTTTTACAGTCAGTTTTAATGTTCCCTGCCAGCTTTCTCTCATAATCTTTTTTCCCTTTCCTAATTAAGCCCTTTGTCCTCCTGAGTCCAAGGATGTACAAGGATGAGTTATCATTGGAGAGAGTCCAGAGGAGGTTCACAAGGATGATTCCAGGAATGAAGGGGTTAACATATGAGGAACATTTGGCACCTTTGGGCCTGTACTCACTGAAGTGTAGAAGAATGCAGGGGATCTCATTAAAACCTACCGAATATTATTTATTCATTTATTTAGCGAAACAGCACAGAACAGGCCCTTCCAGCCCAGCAAGCTGTGTCGCCCAGCAACCCACCTATATTTAACCCTAAACAAGAGAAAATCTACAAATGCTGGAAATCTGAGCAACAAGCACAAAATGCTGGAAGAATTCAGCAGGGCAGGCAGCACCTATGGAAAAAAGTACAGTTGACGTTTCGAGCTGAAACCCTTCACTCATCCTGCCAAAGGGTTTCTGAGTTCCTCCAGCATTTTGTGTATATTTAACCCTAGCCTAATCACTGGACAACCCACAATGGCCAATTAACTTACTAACCATTAGGTCTTGAAATGTGGGAGGAAAGCAGAGCACCCAGAGGAAACCCATGCAGTCACAGGGAGAACATACAGATGGTGTGAGCTGCAACTGTGTCACACCAACCACCATGCCACTAAGACACCCCTTTTGTTTGATTACACTATAACACTGGATTTCATCTTCCAAATTCCATCCCACTGCCTATGGTGTTTAATTGGGCAACGGAATGGTAGGTTCTTTGGCTATTGCGAATTGTCCTGTGATTAGGCCAGGGCCAAATCTGGAGTTGCTGGGCAGTGTGGCTGAAAGGGCTGGGAGGGGATGAATAGATGGATAGGAGGATAAATGGATGGATGGATAATCAATCTTCCAAATGGCCAGCATATGGTGTCACCAATTCATTTCTTAATTCATTTATTTTGACAAAATGACCACTGCTGGCCCAGGACAGGTTCATGTATCAGTCTAAAAGTAATATTACAAGGACAGAAAGTTCTGGAGATCCTCTGTTATGATTCAAACAAGCTCATAATTAATCCTTTTCCCTGAATGATTGAAAAACTTTGCTGGCAATTTGTGGGTGTGAGGTGTTACACATTAAAATATTTGTGCTTTGCTGTAAAAGTAGTGCAAAGCAGTTTATTTACTCAAGCTTCAGAGACAAGCAAAAATGGCAAGTATTAGTTCCCTGTGGAACTGTTGACTAAAACTAAATGAACCAGAAAAAGGGAATTGTGGAGTTTCTCACTGAAATTGTAATGGCCTTTCTATCAACAAGCTGAAGGTCAGCTGACAAACATTGTGCATTGGTCGTTCCTTTCCTTAGTAAAGCAACTACTCACCTTAACTAGCTAAACATTTTGGAGTGCCTGAGCCATACATCTGGAACACTATACTAATTCCCATCCTATATGCAGACACATCATAGAAAAGAGTCTCAATGGTTCAGTAATTACAAATGGATCAAAAAGAAAACACATGGGAATGGGTATTTATCAACAGTCCTCAAGCTTACTGAGCAGGTTTAGAAATATTCATCAATATGAAGTCTAGTGGCTCAAGGCAGCTTAAGACAGGTAGGAGCAAGAAATTGAGAATCCAGGTAAGAACAATAATTTTTGAAATAACACATTCAATACTTATATTTTAAAAATTAGAACATTGTGAAGGAGATTGCAGGTGCTCAGGTATTTTTACTTATCTTTAAAAACTTGAATATAGAAGAACTGCAGAAAAAGATTATTTCACATGATTTGATCTGCAATGCAAAGCCTTAAAAGGGTGGCAGAAACACAAAGTGAGTAAAGTATCAATCTTGCAATGGAAAATTTTTCAGGACCAAGGGGTAAGAACAAGTTTTGTGCGACTAAGGAGCTCTATCAAAAAGCTATCAAAGTAGGGTGAGCTGATTCAATTGCTGCAGATTTCCAGGAATGCAGTATTATTATAAACATCAAAAATCTTCTAATTATTAGTTACACTCAAACTGTTCAACTATTAGTATTGATAAATTTACGGGAAAATTGCAAATGTTACTCTGCTATTTAAGAAGGATGGGAGACAGCAGAAAGGAAACTATAGACCTGTTAGCCTGACATCAGTAGTTGTGAAGTTGTTGGAATCGATTGTTAGGGATGAAATTATGGAGTACCTGGAGGCACATGACAAGATAGGCCAAAGCTAGCATGGTTTCCTGAGAGGAATATCCTGCCTGACAAACTTACTGCAATTCCTTGAGGAAATTACAAGCAGGATAGACCAAGGAGATTCAGTAGATGTAGTATACTTGGATTTTCAGAAAGCCTTTGACAAGGTGCCACACATGAGGCTGCTTAGCAAGATAAGAGCACATGGAATTACAGTAAAGTTACTAGCATGGGTGAAGCATTGGCTGGTCGGCAGAAAACAGAGTGGAAATAAAGGGATGCTATTCTGGCTGGCTCCTGGTTACTAGTGGAGTTCCACAGGTGTTGGTGTAGGGACCACTGTTTTTTACGATGTATGTCAATGATTTGGACTACAGTATTAATGGTTTGTGGTTAAATTTGCCGTTGATACAAAGGTAGGTGGAGAAGCGGGTAGTGTTGAGGAAACAGAGAGCCTGCAGAGAAACATAGATAGTTTAGGGGAATGGGTAAAGAAGTGGCAAATGTAATACAATGTTGGAAAGTGTATGGTCATGCACTTTGGTGGAAGAAATAAACGGATAGACTATTATTTAGATGGGGAAAGAATTCAAAATGCAGAGATGCAAAGGGACTTGGGAGTCCTTGTGTAATATACCCTAAAGGTTAACCTCCAGGTTGAGTCAGTTGTGAAGAAGGCGAACGCAAAGTTGGCATTCATTTCTGGAGGTATAGAATATAAGAGCAGGGATGTGATGTGAAGGATCTATAAGGTACTCATAAGACTACACTTGGAGTATTATGTACAGTCTTGGGCTCCTTATTTTAGAAAGGATATATTGACATTGGAGAGGGTTCAGAGAAGATTCACAAGAATGATTCCAGGGATGAAAGGGTTACTGTATGAGGAATGTCTGGCAGTTCCTGGGCTGTATTCCTTGGAGTTCAGGAGAATGAGGGGGGATCTCATAGAAACATTCTGAATGTTAAAAGGCCTGAACAGATTAGATATGGCAAAATTATTTCCCATGGTAGAGGATTCTAAGGCAAGAGAATCTAGGACTTCAGGATTGAAGAACGTCCATTTAGAACCGAGATACAGAGTAATTACTTTAGTCAGAGGGTGGTAAATCTGTGGAACTTGTTGCCACGAGCAACTGTGGAAGCCAAGCCATTGGGTGTATTTAAATCAGAGATAGATATGTTCTTGATTAGCCAGAGCATCAAAGGGTATGGGGTGAAAGCAGGGGAGTGGCGATGACTGGAAGAATTGGATCAGCCCATGACTGAATGGTGGAGCAGACTCAATAGGCCGAATGGCCTACTTCTGCTTCCATATCTTATGGTCTTATGATAAATATAATGTTGTTAAGGCTGTGCCATCTTACATTTTGATCATTTTGTATTTGTAAGTGAATGTATCATTTTCAGAATCACATTTAACATCACCTGCATTAGGTGTGAAATTTGTTAACCTAGCAGCAACAGTACAATGCAATATAGAAAATAAATAAATGAATTATAGTAAGTATATATCTGTATATCAAACAGTTAAATTAAAAACAGAAATATTTTTTAAAAGGTGAGGTAGTGTTCATAGGTTCAATATCCATCCATAAATCTGATGGCAGAGTAGAAGAAACTGCTCCTGAACTGAGCATGCACCCCCAGGCCTCTGCACCTCCCTCCCAAAAGTAACAAAGGGAAGAAGTCATGTCCTGGGTGATGGATGTCATTAAAAATAGATGCCGCCCTTCCAAGGTACCAGTTCTTGAAGCCGTCCCGCATACCAGGGAGGCCAGTACCCATGATGGAGCTGGCCAATCCCACAACCCTTTGTCGCCTCCTCTGGTCCTATGCAGTACACACCCACCCCCATACCAGACAACGATGCAGTCTATCAGAATGCTCTCCATAGTACATCCGCAGAAGTTTCGAACGTCCTAGGCGACAAAAGAAATCTCCTCAGACTCCCAATGGAATAATGAAGGTTGTCTTCCCTTCTTTGTACCTGCATTTTTACATTGGTACCAGGCTAGATCCTCAGAGATCCCAACACCCAGGAACCTGAAATTGCTCACTTTCACCGCCTCCCATCTCTCCCCAAGTATCAGCTTGTGGTTTGTAATTATAAGTGAACAGCCTCTCACTCAACATCAGAAAAAACAAAGCTGATTATTGACCACAAGAGGAAAAAACTGGAAGTCCATGAGCCAGTCCTCATTATGGGACCAGAGGTAGAGAGTCAGCAACCCCAAATTCCCTGGTGCCATCACAAGTGCCATTACAAAGGTGGCATGACAGCACCTCTACTTTCTTAGACATTAGAACAGATTTGGCACATCATCTAAAGCTTTAACAAACTTCTATACATGCATAGTGATGAGCATCTTGACTGGCTGCATCACAGCCTGGCATGGAAACACCAATCTCCAAAAACGGAAAATCCTACAAAAGGCTGTGGATACAACCCAGTTCATCACAGGCAAAGCCGTTCCCACACTGAGCACATCTACAAGGAGCACTGCCACAAGAAAGCAGCATCATATGTTGAAAGGGCTGGATAGGATTGATGTGGAGAGGATGTTTTCTATGGTGGGGGTACCCAGAACTAGAGGGTACAGCCTCAATGTTGAGGGGCAATCCTTTAGAACAGAGGTAAAGAGAAATTTTTTAGCCAGAGTGCTGAATCTGTGGAATGCTCTGCCACAGACTGCAGTGCATATATTTAAGGCAGAAGTTGATAGTTTCCTGATTGGTTAGGCCACCAAAGTTCAGTATAAGAGCAACGAGGTCCTTCTGCAGTTGTACAGGGCCCTGGTGAGACCACACCTGGAGTATTGTGTGAAGTTCTGGTCTCCAAATTTGAGGAAGGACATTCTTGCTATTGAGGGAGTGCAGCGTAAGTTCACAAGGTTAATTCCTGGGATGGTGGGACTGTCATACTGTAAATTCCGGTGTATAAGCTGAGAATTTGGCCCTAAATTTTGATCATAAAATTAGGAAGTTGGTTTAAAACTTTGGAAAAACGAATACATGGAAGACAGGTCGTATTTATTGGTTGCTTTTGAGTCAAATTGGTTCCACTGTCGATGCATGAATTCCTTGGTTTGTTTAAACTCACATCTCGTGGCTGGAGCATGGACATCAAACCACCAGGGATGACTGCAATGTCCGTATTTTCAGCTTTCAGTGCTGCTTTTGTCTCACCTGACAAGTACACTTTGAACATGTCCCAGACAAGTAGCGACTTTTCCTTCCTGACACCTTCGGGACGTCGACGCTACACCTCTTTAACCCACTTCAAGCAACCCGCTTCATCCATCCAGCAGCGTTCTTGAACGTAAACACCTCATGAGAATTTTCTGAGCAATCTTTCTTTCTGCCTCAACACAAGATCACGTCTATTCATAAATCGGGTGCATCAACTTCGCGCAGCTTTGAAATTTTTGATGACCTCACGGTGTTTCTTGTCCCATTTCAATACTTGAACTTGAATAATTTCTCTGGTAACAAAGCATCCTGACGATCGCTGGTGATTCACCCACTCTAAAACTTTTTCTTCCAGTTCTGGCCACTGGCATGTTTTCCCGCTGTTTGCACATTTCGCCTTTGGCATTTCCCTCAGCGTGTCCTCTGCCTTTCCCCACTCTCTCACTTGTTTCTCGTTTACAATAAACTTCTTAGCAGCTGCAGAATTATTCGTTCCTTTAGCAAAATCAACAACCTTCAGCCTGAAGCCAGCATCATATTGCATTTGTTTTAATCTTTTGTACATGGTGATCACAAACTCAATACTGAGTACACGTACTGATCCCGCCACCCTGTGTTATGTTTTAACGAGATTGCGATGGGCGCTAAATGGTTTCACGGGGGTTACATTTCAGAGGATTCTTTTCCATTGGAAACCTAATCCAAAATTTCTCTCCCTGATTTATTTATTAAGAATTCGCCTATAATGCTCTACAATGTGCCTGTTTTCTTAGCAGGTACTGGTTCACAAAATTTCCAGGGTCCAGATCCGGCAAAGCTGAGTACCGGCATGTGAGATCTTGTGATCTTTTCTGGTTAAATCAAAAACTCTACAAAAGGGGTCGGCTTATACAAAGGTAACATGAAAAAGTCACTTTTTTAACCTCGAAAATGGGGGTTTGGCTAATACTCCAGAACATACGGTATGTGGAAAGATTGGAGCGACTGGGCTTGTATACACTGGAATTTAGAAGGATGAGAGGGGATCTGATTGAAACATATAAGATTATTAAGGGATTGGACACGCTAGACGCAGGAAACATGTTCCTGATGTTGGGGGAGTCCAGAATCCGAGGCCACAGTTTAAGAAAAAGGGGTAGGCCATTTAAAACGGAATACTGATTGTGGATGATCAGCCATGATCACAGTGAATGGTGTTGCTGGCTCAAAGGGCCAAATGGCCTACTCCTGCACCTATTGTCTATTGTCAAAGGATATGGCAAGAAGGCAGGTGTATGGGATCCGGGATCAGCCATGGTGGCTTGGTGAGCAAACTAAATGGGCTGAATGACCTAATTCTGCTCATATGTCTTTCAGATCTCCAATCAAGTTGTAGTTGTCTCAGCCAATCACATCCCCACAATGCTGGTCTTACTGTTTTTACCACCTACAAGCCCAATGTGGCTTGTGCTTGTTGTATTTTACTGTCACAATTGCCATTCCCATAGGGGCTCTCTCTTCCCCAGTACAAGTTCTTAGTTGGATATCCGAAGGCTTCAGTACAGTATCTTTGAAAAGTTGTTCAAACTCACTTTGTGGAATGACTGAAACAGCCAAACTAATTTTCACACTGTAACTCTCAAGACTACACAACCCTGTGTCACTCTCAACATTATTTGCAACCTGACTTTATTTTTTCACTCCCTTAGCAGTCCAGTCATTTTTTATCAGTCTGAAATGATCTTTGTATGTGTCCTACTTTCTTACATTTTCAGGAAGTTCACCTTTACGAATGGAATAAGAAGAGCCAAAAGGGGCCATGAGAAAGCCTTAGTGGGCAAGTTTAAGGAAAATCCCAGGGCATTCTACAAGTATGTGAAGAGCAAGAGGATGAGCTGTGTGAGAATAGGACCAATCAGGTGCAATAGTGGAAACATGTGCATGGAGTGAGAGGAGGTAGCGGACATACTTAATGAATACTTTGTTTCAGTATTCACCACGGAAAAAGACCTTGAGAATTGTGGGGATGACTTACAGCAGACTGAAATGCTTGATCATATAGACATTAAAAAAGAGGAGGTGGTAGAGTTTTGAAAAGCACAAAGTTGGATAACTCACTGGGACAGGATGAGATATACCCCAGGTTACAGTGGGAAGCAAAGGACGAGATGGCTGAGCCTCTTGTGATGATCTTTGCGCCATCAATAGGGATGGGAGAAGTGCTGAAGGATTGGAGGGTTGTAAATGTTGTTCCCTTGTTCAAGAAAGGGAGTAGAGATAACCCAGGAAATTACAGACCAGGAAATTATAGTCTGACTTCAGTGGTGGGCAAGTTGTTGAAGATCCTGAGAGGCAGAATTTATGAGCATTTGGAGAGACATAATTTGATTAGGGATAGTCAGCATGGTTTTGTCAAGGGCAGGCCTTAGAAGCCTGATTGAATTAGACCATAAGATAAAGGAGCAGAAGTAGGCCATTCAGCCTATTGAGTCTGCTCCATCATTCAATCATGGGTTGATCCAATTCTTCCAGTCATCGCCACTCCCCTGCTTTCATCCCATACACCATGATGCCCTGACTAATCAAGAACCTATCTATCTCTGCCTTAAATACACCCAGTGACTTGGCCTCCACAGCCTCTCGTGGCAACAAATTCCACAGATTTACCATCCTCTGACTAAGGTAATTTCTCCGCATCTCAGTTCTAAATGGACATCCTTCAATCCTGAAGTCATGCCCTCATATCCTAGAATCCCCTACCATGGAAAAAATTGTTCTAATTCTTTATGGATGTAACAAAACACATTGATGAAGGTAGAGGAGTGGATATAGTGTACATGGATTTCAGTAGGGCATTTGATAAGGTTCCCCATGCAAGGCTCCTTCAGAAAGTAAGGAGGCATGGGATCCAAGGAGACCTTACATTGAAGATCCAGAATTGGCTTGCCCACAGAAGGCAAAGGGTGATTGTAGATGGTTTGTATTCTGCTTGGAGGTCGGTGACCAGTGGTGTTTCGCAGGGATCTATTCTGGGACCCCTTCTCTTTGTGACTTTTATAAATGACCTGAATGAAGAAGTAGAAGCATGGCTTAGTAAGTTTGCGAATGACATAAAGATTGAGGGTGTTGTGGATAGTCTGTAGGGTTGTCAGAGGTTACAGTGGAACATCAATAGGATATGGAACTGGACTGAGAAGTGGCAGATGGACTTCAAGCCAGATTAGTGGGAAGTGATTCATTTTGGGAAGTCCAATTTGAAGACAGAATATAAGATAAACGGCAAGACTCTTGGCAGTGTGGAGGATCTGAGAGATCTAGGAGTCTGTGTCCACAGGACACTCAAAGCTGCTGCAAAAGTTGTGCTGTTAAGAAGGCATATGGTGTGTTGACCTTCATCAACCATGGGTGGGATTGAGTTCAAGAGCCATGAGGTAATGTTAAAGCTATACAAGATCTTAGTTAGACCCCACTTAGAATACTGTGTTCAGTTCTGGTCAGCTCACGACAAGAAGGATGTAGATACTATAGAGAGAGTGCAGAGGAGATTTACAAGGATATACCTAGATTGGGGGGTGTACCTTATGAGAATAGGTTGAGTATACTTGACCATCATATTTGACCTACCATAATGAACCACCTCACACTATCTGCGTTGAACTCCATCTGCCACTTCTCAGCCCAGTTTTGCATTCTATCAATGTCCTGCTTTAACATCTGACAGCCCTCCACACAATCCACAACACCCCCAAACTTTATGTCATCAGCAAATTTACTAACCCATCCCATCACTTCCTCATCCAGGTCATTTATAAAAATCACAAAAAGGGTCCCAGAACAGATCCCTGAGACACACACCACTGGTCACCAACCTCCATGCAGAATATGAGCCGTCTACAACCACTCTTCACCTTCTGTGAGCAAGCCAGTTCTGGAATCACAAGCAATGTCCCCTTGGATCCCATGCCTCTTTACTTCCTCAGTAAGCCTTGCATGGGATACCTTAACAAATGCCTTGCCGAAATCCATACACACTACATCTACTGCTCTAACTTCTTCAATGTGTTTAGTCACAATCAGGCTCATAAGGCACGACTTGCCTTTCAGAAAGTCATGCTGACTATTCCTAATCATATTATACCTCTCCAAATGTTCATAAATCCTCCACCAACTTACCAACCACTGAAGTAAGACTCACTGGTCTATAATTTCCTGGGCTATCTCTACTCCCTTTCTTGAATAAAGGAACAACATCCACAACCCTCCAATCCTCCAGAACCTCTTCCGTCCCCATTGATCAAAGATCATCACCAGAGGCTCAGCAATCTCCTCCCTCGCCTCCCACAGAAGCCTGGGGTACATCTCATCTAGTCCCGGTGACTTATCCAACTTGATGCTTTCCAAAAGCTCTAGCACATCCTCTTCCTTAATATCTACAGGCTCAAGCTTTTCAAGTCCGCTGTAAGTCATCCCTACAATCGCCAACAGTTGGCATATCTCACTCCTGTATGCTCTCTTGTCACCACCTAGATTCTACCAACAATGTCAGCAAATTTATAGATGGTATTTGAGCTGTGCCTAGCCACACAGTCATGTGTATATAGAGAGTAGAGCAGTGGGCTAAGCACTCATCCCTGAGGTGCGCCAGTGTTAATCGTCAGCGACAAGGATACGTTATCACCAATCCGCACAGATTGTGGTCTGGATTAGAAAGTTGAGGATCCAATTGCAGAGGGAGGTACAGAGGCCCAGGTTCTGCAACTTCTCAATCAGGATTGTGGGAATGATGGTATTAAATGCTGAGCTATAGTCAATGAACTGCATCCTGACATAGGTGCTTGTGTTGTCCAGGTGGTCTAAAGCCGTATGGAGAGCCATTGAGATTGAGTCTGCTGTTGACCTACTGTGGCAATAGGCAAATTGCAATGGGTCCAGGTCCTTGCTGAGGCAGGAGTTCAGTCTAGTCATGACCAACCTCTCAAAGCATTTCATCACTGTAGATGTGAGTGCTAGCAAGCAACAGCCATTAAGGCAGCCCACATTATTCTTCACAGGCACTTGTACAATTCTTGTCTTTTTGAAGCAAGTGGGAACTTCCACCATGTGGTAAACTATGTATAACCTGTCTGGACACGCCTCCCCCCCCCCCCCCCACCGCTGACTGCTCCTGTGGCTCCTCCCACAGTCCCCTGTATAAAGGCGATTGGGGGCACTGCTCCTCCATCAGTCTTCAACATGGTCGTGGTCCCCTTTTCACTGTTAATAAAAGCCTAATGTTCACTTCCAGTCTCCTAGAGTTATTGATGGTGCATCACGACCGTAGCAGTGAAAGGTTGAAAATGTCCTTGAACACTCCCACCAGTTGCTTGGCACAGGTTTTCAAAGACTTACCAGGTACTTCATCTGGACCTTACACCTTGCGAAGGTACACTCTCTTTAAGGACAGCCTAACATCAGTCTTTATGACAGAGTCACAGGGTCATCAGGTGCAGCAGTTATATTCTCTCTTTCAAAGCAGGCTTAGAAGACATTCAGTTCATCTGGCAGTGAAGCATTGTTGCCATCCGTGCTATTGGGTTTTGCTTTGTAGGAAGTAATGTGTTGCAAACCCTGCCAGAGTTGCCACACATCCGATGTCACCTCCAATCTCGCTTGAAATTGTCTCTTCGCCCTTGAAATAGCCCTCCGCAAATCATACCTGGTTTTCTGGTACAGGCCTCAGTCGCCAGACTTGAATGCCACAGATCTAGCCTTCAGCAGATGACGTACCTCCTGGTTCATCCAGAGGTTTTGGTTTGGGAATGTACAGTAAGTCTTTGTAGGCACACACTCATCCACACAGGTCTTAATGAAGTTGGTAACAACTACAGCATACTCTTCCAGGTTCAAAGATGAATCCCTGAATACAGTCCAGTCCTCCGATTCAAACCAATCCTGTAAGTGCTCTTGTGCTTCCATTGTCCATACCTTCTTGGTCCTCACTACTGCTGCTGCAGTCTTCAGTCTCTGCCTGTACTCAGGGAGTAGAAGTACAGTCAGGTGATCAGACTTCCGGATGGTGATGTAACAATGGTCCAGTGTGTTGTTTCCTCTGGTATTGAAAGTGATCAGTTGATGGTAATTGCTTAGTGATTTTTTCAGACTGGCCTGGTTAAAATCTTCCAAAACAATAATGAAGGCATTAGATTGTGTTGTTTCACGTATGTTGATCCCGTTTCTCAGATCATTTGAAGCCTGCTTGAAATTGGCCTGAGGTGGGATGTAAACTGCTACCAAAATGACCCTGGAGAACTCCTGTAGTAGGTAAAAAAGACGGCACTTTACTTTTAGATATTCCAGGTCTGGTGAACAGAATTGGGACAGCACTGATATATTTGCGCACCAATGGAGAGTTGATCATGAGGCACACTCCACCACTTCTGCTTTTGAGAGACACTACAGCTCTATCCTGACAGTGTATAGTGAACCCATCCATCTGAATTACTGCATCCGGTACAGAAAGGGTTAACCAGGATTCCATGAAACAAAGGACACACGCGGTCCTAACGTCCCTCTGATTCAGCACCCTGGTTCTGAAATCATCGATTTTATTCACCAGAGACTGTATATTTGCCAGCAAAATAGTCGATATAGGGAGTTTAAAGCCCCGTTTCATTAAACGCACTTGTAACCCTGCTCTGCACCCACACTTCCTCAGAGGTATCCTACGTGGATGCTTCTGACCATAACTTAATACTTTTCGAAAGCTCTAGCACATCCTCTTTCTTAATGTCTATATGCTTAAGCATTTCAGTCCGCTCTAAGTCATTCCCTGGTGAATACGGAAGCAAAGTATCCATTAAGAACCTCCACTACCACTTCTGACTCCATGCACACATTTCCACAATCACACATGATTGATCGTATTATCACACGGCTCATTCTCTTGCTCTTCACATACTTGTAGAATGCCTTGGGGTTTTCCTTAATCCTGCTCACCAAGGCCTTCTCATGGCCCTATCAGGCTCTAAGATTGTTTCCGATGTTGGGGAAGTTCAGAACGAGGGGTCACAGTTTAAGGATAAAGGGGAAGCCTTTTAGGACCGAGATGAGGAAAAACTTCTTCACACAGAGAGTGGTAAATCTGTGGAATTCTCTGCCACAGGAAACAGTTGAGGCCGGTTCATTGGCTATATTTAAGAGGAAGTTAGATATGGCCCTTGTGGCTAAAGGGATCAGGGGGTATGGAGAGAAAGCAGGTACAGGGTTCTGAGTTGGATGATCAGCCATGATCATACTGAATGGTGGTGCAGGCTCGAAGGGCCTACTCCTGCACCTATTTTCTATGTTTCTAATTCCATTCTTAAACTCCTTCCTATCAGCCTTGTAATTTTCTAGAGCTCTAACAGTACCTAGTTTCTTGAACCTTTCATAAGCTTTCCCTTTCTTCTTAACTAGATTTGTACACCATGGTTCTTTAACTCTACCGAACATACCCATGCAGAACACCATGCAAATGTTCCCTGAACATTTGCCATATTTCTGCCATGCATTTCCCTGAGATTATCTGCTCCCAAGTTCCTGCCTAACAGCATCATATACCCCCCCACCCCAATTAAAAGTTTTCCCAAATTGTCTGCTCCTATCCCTCTCCAGTGCTATGGTGAAGGAGGTAAGAGTTGTAGTCACTACCTCCAAAATGCTTTCCTGAGAGATCTGGCACCTGACCAGGTTCATTTTACTATACCAGATCAAGTACAGCCTCTCCTCTAGTTGGTTTATCTACATATTATGTCAGGAAACCTTCCTGAACACACCTAACAAACTCCACTGCATCTGAACCCCTAGTGCTAAAGAGATGCCAATCAATATTAGGAAAGTTAAAATTGCCCCTCACAACAATCCTATTATTACTGCACCATTCCAGAATCAGCTTCTCTATCTGCTCCTCGATATCCATTACCATTGAGGCGTCGATAAAAAAGACCCAGTAAAGTTGTTGCCCCTTTCCTATTTCTGACTTCCACCTACACTGACTCAGTAGACCATCCCTCCATGTCTTCCTCCTTTTCTGCAGCCGTGACACTATCCCTAATTAGTAATGTCATGCCGCCACTTCTTTTGCCACCCTCTCTGTTCTTCTTGAAACATCTAAAGCCTGGCATACTCAGCGGTCATTCCTGCTCCTGAGACATCCAAGTCTTGGTCATGGCCACAACGTCATAATTCCACGAATACTTCCAGAGGACAGGAAAACTGTAAATGTCACTCCACTCTTCAAGAAAGGAGAAAGGCAGAATAAAGAAAATTATAGGCTAGTTAGTCTGACGTCAGTGGTTGAGGTGGTGTTGGAGTCAATTGTTAAGGATATGGGTTCCAGGTACGAGGAGGCACATGATAAAATAGACCATAATCAGCATAGTTTCCTCAAGGGAAAATCTTACCTGACAAATCTGTTGAAGAAGTAACAAGCAGGATAGATAAAGGTGAACCAGTGGATCTTGTGTACTTGGATTTTCAGAAGATAAGGCTACTTAACAAGTTAAGAGCCCATGGTATTACAGAAAAGATACTAGCATGGATAAAGCAGTGGCTGATTGGCAGAAGGAAAAGAATGGGAATAAAGGGAACATTTTCTGTTTGGCTGCTAGTGACTAGTGGTGTTCTACAGAGGTCTGTGTTGGGACCAATTCTTTTTACATTATATGTCAATGACAGAACTGATGGCTTTGTTGCAAAGTTCGAAAACGATACGAAGATGGGTGGAGAGGCAGGTAGTTTGGAGGTAACAGAGAGGCTAAGAAGGACTTAGATAGATTAGTAGAATGGCAAAGAAGTGGCATTTGGAATACAATGTCAGGAAGAGTTTGATCATGCACATGGTAGAAGGACTAAAAGGGTAGACTATTTACCAAGTGGAGAGAAAATTTTAAAAACTGAGGTGCAAAAGGAGTTGGGAGTCTTTGTGCAGGATTCCCTAAAGGTTAATTTACAGATTGACAGATGATGAGGAAGGCAATTACGATGTTAGCATTCATTTCAAGAGGACTAGAATGTAAAAGCAAGGATATATTGTTGAGGGTTGATAAAGCACTGGTGAGAAAATGATTACAGTATTGAATGACTTGCCATATGAAGATCATTTGATGGCTAAGGGTCTCTCTATTCACTAGCAATCATTAGAATGAGGGGTATCCTCATTGAAACCTACTGTATGTGGAAAGGCCTTGATCACGGATGCAGAGAGGATATTTCCTACGATGGGAGAGTCTAGGAGCAGAGACACAGCCTCAGAATAGAAGGGTGTCATTTTAGAAAAGAGATGAGGAAAATTACTTTAGCCAGAGAGTGGTGAATCTGAAATTTGTTGCCACAGGCACCTGCAGGCCAAGTCTTCACATACTTTTAAGACAGAAGTTGATAGATTCTAGATTGGTCAGGGAATGAAAGGATACAGAGTGGTAAGGCAGGAGGTTGAGGCCAAGAGGAAAAAGTGATCAGCCATGATGAAATGGTGCAGCAGACTTGATGGTCAAATGGTTTAACCGACATCTTCTGGTCTAAAATTGTCAGAGTGCACGGTACTTTGTTCTAGTTTGTATTATGTTTATGGTTTCTTATAATATCTTTTTGAAATAATAAGTCATGGTGTCACTTAATTCTAATACACTTTTAAAATTACTTCTGGGTTCTGCTGCTCAGTGGACGTTTATCAGGTTTGCCTTAGATAGAAGGTTTCAAGAACAACACAGCGACAGGACTATTAGGAATACTTTATGGAGGTCTCCATTCAGACAACAAACATAATCCTGAATTATTATTTCCCTATTATTTTAATTCTTTGTTACGTTCAGACTTTTCTGTCTAAATTAAAATGACATCTAATAATGAGATGGCATTAAATTTGTACTCCATTAGATTGACACATTACCTGATTTGTGTGCATGGCCAATAACGCTTTGTTGACTTCTATTGCTTGTAGCTGTCGATGGGTGAGTTTATGTTCCACGCCTTCTGCATTGGTCAGTTTCACTTTTTTCTTTGAATCAAACACATTTTGGTCCTGGAAGAAATAATTTTACACTTGAGTTGACCTTTGAGGCCACACTACAAAACAAAAATTCAAGCTTTACTGATGTTACCGTAGAAAAGGTATGAAATAAGCTCACACATCAGCTCAAACATACTTTGTAAAACACATATATTTAGGCCATACAAGACAGGATAAGAGTTAGGCTATTTGGCCCATAAGTCTGCTCTGCCATTTCACCATGACTGATCCATTTTTCCTCTCAGCCCTAATCTCCTGCCTTCTCATGTCCTGACCAATCAAGAATCTACCAACCTCTACAATGACATGGCCTCCACAGTGGCCTGCAGCAAAGAATTCCTCAACTGTGTTTTAAAATTACACCCCTCTATTCTGTGTCCTCAGGTCTTGGAAAGGAACTTTCCAAGAAAGGAAGCATCCTTCCACATCCATTCTATCAAGGACTAGCACCATTTGATGAGTTTCTATTAGATCACTCATCATTCTTCTGAACTCTAGTGAATACAGGCTCAGAGCCATCAAACACTCTTCATACGGTAAACCGTTCAAACCTGGTTCATTTTTGTGAACTTCTTTTCAATCCTCTCCAGTTTCAGTACATTGTTTCTAAGATAAGGGGCCCAAAACTGCTCACAATACTCCAAGTGAGACCTCACCAGTGCTTTATAAAGTCTCAACATTACATCCTTGCTTTTGTATTCTCATCCTCTTGAGATCAATGTTAACATCACATTTGCCTTCCTCACCACAGACACAACCTGTAAATTAACCTTTAGGGAACCCTAAACAAGCACTCCCAAGTCCCTATGTGCCTCAGTTTTTCAGATTTTCTCTCCATTTAGAAAATACTCAAGCTTTCATTTCTTCTACCAAAGTGCATGACCATACACTTCCCGACACTGTATTCCATCTGCCATTTTTTGCCCATTCACCTAATCTGTCTAAGTACTTCTGTAGCCTCTCTATGTCCTTAGAACTAACTGAACCTATCCACCTATTTTCATATCCTCTGCAAACTCTGCAACAAAGCCATCAAATCCATCATCCAAATCAATGACATAAAATGTCAGAAGAATTGGTCCCAACACAGACCCCTATGGAACACCAGCAGCCTAGTCACTGAAAGCCAACCAGAAAAGGCTCCCTTTATTCCCATTCTTTGCCTCCTGTCAATCAGTCAACGCTTTATTTATGCTAGAATCTTCCCTGTAATACCATGGGCTTGTAGCTTGTAAAGCAGCCTCATGTGTGACACCTTGTGAAAGGCCTTCTGAAAATCCAAGTACACAACATGAACCATTTCTCCATTGTCTATCCTGCTTGCTATTTCTTCAAAGAATTCCAGCAGACTTGTCAAGCAAGATTTTCCCTTAAGGAAACAATGCTGACTTCAGTTGATTTTACCATGTGTCTCCAAGTACCCCAAAACAACATCCTTTACAAACGACTTCAATATTTTCACAAACACTGAGTTCAGACTAACTGACCTATAATTTCCTTTCTTCTGCCTCTCTCCTTTCTTGAAGACTGGAGTGACATTTGCAATTTTCCAGTCTTCCGGAACTATTCTGGAATCTAGTGATTCTTGACAGATCACTACTAATGCTTACACAATTTCTTCATCCACTTCTTTCAGAACCTTGGGGTGTGCACCATCTGGTCCAGTATAGGACGATTGGTAAAAAAGCAAAGATAGCATGCAGACAGACTGTCAGGAAGGGCAGGCAGATGATAGGACAAAATTGCAGCCAGAAGGATGAGTATCAGTGCATTAGGAATGCAGGATAAAAAAAAAGATAGCATATACAATGCTCGAAGTGTTATATCTCAATCCAAGGAGTATAAGAAATAAGGCTGATAATCTTGTTGCACTTATACAGATTGTAGGTATTATGTTATGGCTATCAATGAATTGTGGCTGCAGGATGTTTGTAGTTGGGAGCTGAATGTCCAAGGTTACATGTTGTATCGGAGTGGTAGGAAGGCAGGCAGAGGGGGTGGTGTGGTTCTACTGGTAAAGAATGGCAACAAATCATTAGAAAGATGTGACACAGAATCAGAAGATGCTGAATCCATGTGGGTTGAGTTAAGAAACTGCAAGTGGGAAGGCAGGAGATTGGGAAGCTTTTAAAAACCTACACAGAGCAACTAAAAGAATCAGTAGGAGAGAAAAGATGAAATATGAAAGTTAGCAAACACTATCAACGTGGATAGAAAATGCCTCTTCATGTATGAAAAAAGCAAAAGAGAGATGAGAGTGGATATAGAAAATGAGGCTGCAAAAATAATAACGGAAGCCAAAGAGATGCAGATGAACTAAATGAGTATTTTGCATCAGTCTTCTCTGTGAAAGACACTAGCAGTGTGCCAGGTGCTGACGAGTGTGAGGGAAGAGAAATGAGTGCAGTTACAATTACAAGGAATAAGGTGCACAAAAAGCTGAAAGACCTAAAGGGACAAAAGTCATTCAGACTAGAGTTCTGAATCCTAGGGTTCTGAAATAGGTAGCGGTAGAGACTAAGGGGGCATTAGTAATGATGTTTCAAGAATAATTGGATTCCAACATGGTGTCTGAGGACTGGAAAATTGCAAGTGTCACAGCGCTCTTTTAAAAAAGGAAATTATGGATGGACCAGTTAGCCTGACCTCAGTGATTGGGAAGATGTTGGAGAAAATTGTTATGGATAAAGCTATGGAATACTTCGTGACATAGGGCAAGATAGGACAAAGCCAGCATGGTTTCCTTAAGGGAAAATCTTGCCTTATGAAACTGTTGGAATTCTTTGAGGAGATTACAAGTAGGATAGATAAACGGGATGCAGTGGATGTTGCATATCTGGATTTTCAGAAGGCCTTTGACTAGGTGCCAAACATGAGGCTGCTTATCAAGGCAAGAGCCCATGGTATTACAAAAAAGTTATCAGCATGGTTATAGCAGTGGCTGATAGCTCAAGAGGCAGTGAGTGGGAATGAAAATATCTTTTTTTGGTTGGCTGCCAGAGACTAGTGATGCTCCACAGGGGTCTGTTCCAGGACCACTTCTTTTTATGATGTATATCAATGATTTAAATGACAGAATCAATGGCTTGGTTGCCAAGTTTTCAGATGTATACAGGCCTCCAAACAGCAGCCGGGATGTGGATTACAAATTACAGCAGGAGACAGAAAATGCATGTCAGAAAGGCAATGTCATGATAATCGTTGGGGATTTAAACATGAAAGTGGATTGGGAAAATACAGGTCAGTACTGGACCTCAAGAGAGAGAATTTGTGGAATGTCTAAAGGATGACTTTTTCAAACAGCTTGTTGTTGAGCCCACTGGGGGATCAGCTGTGCTGAATTGGGTGTTCCGCAATGATCTAGAGGTGATAAGAGAGCTTAAGGTTAAGGAACCCTTAGGGAATAGTGATCACAATATGATTGAGTTCACTTTGAAATTTGGGAAGGAAAACTAAAATCCAATGTGTCGGTATTTCAATGGAATAAAGGAAATTGCAATGGCATGAGAAGGGAACTGGCTACAGTTGACTGGAAAGGGACACTAGCAGGAAGGACAGCAGAGCAGCAATGGCTGGAGTTGCTGCGAAAAATAAGGGAAGTGCAAGACAGATGTATTCCAAATAATAAGAAATTTTCAAAGGAAAGAAGGACACCACCATGGCTGACAAGTAAAGTCAGAGCCAAAGTAAAAGCAAAAGAGAGGGCATACAAGAAAGCCAGAGCTGGTGGGAAGATAGAGGATTGGGAAGCTTTTAAAAACTTGCAAAAGAAAACTACAAAGGTCATTAGGAAGGAAATGAATTATGAAAGGAAACTGGCAACTAATATCAAAGATACTAAAAGCTTTTTAAAGTATATACAGGGTAAAAGACAGCCGAGGGTAAATATAGGACCAATAGAAAATGAGGCTGGAGATATTGTAATAAGAGATGCAGAGACAGCAGAGGAACTGAATGCGTATTTTGCATCAGTCTTCACAGTGGAAGATGTCTGCTGTATACCAGACATTAGTGTCAGGGAAGTGAAGTTTGTGCAGTGAAAATTACGACTGAGAAGGTGCTCAGGAAGCTTAATAGTCTGAGGGTGGATAAATCTCCTGTACCTGATGGAATGCACCCTCAGGTTCTGAAGGAAATAGCTAGAGAGACAGCGGAGGCACTGACGATGACTTTTCAAGAATCAATAGATTCAGGCATTGTACTAGATGGCTGGAAAATTGCAAATGTTACTCCGCTATTTAAGAAGGGTGGGAGGCAGCAGAAAGGAAACTATAGACCTGTTAGCCTGACATCAGTGGTTGGGAAGTTGTTGGAATCTGTTAGGGATGAGATTACGGAGTACCTAGAGGCAGATGACAAGATAGGCCAAAGCTAGCATGGTTTCCTAAAAGGAAAATTCTGCCTGACAAACCTACTGCAATTCTTTGAGGAAATTCCAAGCATAGACCATATTTGTACTTTTAGAAGGCCTTTGACAAGGTGCCGCTCATGAGGCTGCTTAGCAAGATAAGAACCCATTGAAGTATAGGGAAGTTACTAGCGTGGGTGGAGCATTGGCTGGTCGGCAGAAAACAGACAGTAGTGGGACCGCTGCTTTTTATGATGTATGGCAATGATTTCGACTACAGTATTAATGGATTTATGGCTAAATTTGCTGATGATGCAAAGGTAGATGGAAGAGTGGGTAGTGTTGTGTAAACAGAGAGTCTGCAGAGAGAATTAGATAGTTTAGGGGAATGGGCAAAGAAGTGGCAAATGAAATACTATGTTGACTGCATGGTCATGCACTTTGGTAGAAGAAATAAACGGGCAAACTATTATTTAGATGGGGAGAGAATTCAAAATGCAGAGATGCAAAGGGACTTGGGAGTCCTTGTGCAGGATTCTCTAAAGGCTAACCTCCAGGTTGAGTTGGTTGTGAAGAAGGCAAATGCAATGTTGGCATTCATTTCAAGAGGTATAAAATTAAAGAGCAGGGATGTGTTGTTGAGGCTCTGAGGCACTCGTGAGACCACACTTGGAGTATTGTGTGTAGTTTTGGGCTCCTTATTTTAGAAAGGATATAATGACATTGGAAAGGGTTCAGAGAAGATTCACGAGAATGATTCCAGGAATGAAAGGATTACCATATGAGGAACTTCTGGCAGCTCTTGGGCTGCATTCCCTGGAGTCCAGGAGAATGAGGGGGATCTCATAGAAACATTCCGAATGTTAAAAGGCCTGAACAGATTAGATATGGCAAAGTTGTTTCCCATGGTAAGAGATTCTAGGACAAGAGGACATGACTTCAGGATTGAAGGACGTCCATTTAGAATTGAGATGAGGAGAAATTACTTTCGTCAGAGGGTGGTGTTCTGTGGAATTTGTTGCCACAAGTGGCTGTGGAGGCCAAGTCATTGGATGTATTTAATAGACAATAGACAATAGGTGCAGAAGTAGACCATTCGGCCCTTCGAGCCTGCACCGCCATTTTGAGATCATGGCTGATCAACTACTATCAATACCCGGTTCCTGCCTTGTCCCCATATCCCTTGATTCCCCTATCCATAAGATACCTATCTAGCTCCTTCTTGAAAGCATCCAGAGAATTGGCCTCCACTACCTTCCGAGGCAGTGCATTCCAGACCCCCACAACTCTCTGGGAGAAGAAGTTTTTCCTTAACTCTGTCCTAAATGACCTACCCCTTATTCTCAAACCATGCCCTCTGGTACTGGACTCTCCCAGCATCTGGAACATATTTCCTGCCTCTATCTTGTCCAATCCCTTAATAATTTTATATGTTTCAATCAGATCCCCTCTCAATCTCCTTAATTCCAGCGTGTACAAGCCCAGTCTCTCTAACCTCTCTGCGTAAGACAGTCCAGACATCCCAGGAATTAACCTCGTGAATCTACGCTGCACTTCCTCTACAGCCAGGATGACCTTCCTTAACCCTGGAGACCAAAACTGTACACAATACTCCAGGTGTGGTCTCACCAGGGCTCTGTACAAATGCAAGAGGACTTCTTTGCTCTTGTACTCAATTCCTTTTGTAATAAAGGCCAACATTCCATTAACCTTCTTCACTGCCTGCTGTACTTGCTCATTCACCTTCAGTGACTGATGAACAAGGGCTCCGAGATCTCTTTGTATTTCTCCCTTACCCAACTCTACACCGTTCAGATAATAATCTGCCTTCCTGTTCTTACTCCCAAAGTGGATAACCTCACACTTATTCACATTAAACGCCATCTGCCAAGTATCTGCCCACTCACCCAGCCTATCCAAGTCACCCTGAATTCTCCTAACATCCTCATCACATGTCACCCTGCCACCCAGCTTAGTATCATCAGCAAATTTGCTGATGTTATTTTCAATGCCTTCATCCAAATCGTTGACGTAAATTGTAAACAGCTGTGGTCCCAATACCGAGCCCTGTGGCACCCCACTAGTCACCACCTGCCATTCCGAGAAACACTCATTCACCGCTACCCTTTGCTTTCTATCTGCCAACCAGTTTTCTATCCATGTCAATGTCTTCCCCCAATGCCCTGAGCTTTGATTTTACCCACCAATCTCCTATGTGGGACCTTATCAAATGCCTTCTGAAAATCAAGGTACACTACATCCACTGGATCTCCCCCGTCTAACTTCCTGGTTACATCCTCAAAAAACTCCAACAGATTAGTCAAGCATGATTTACGCTTGGTAAATCCATGCTGGCTCGGCCCAATCCTATCACTGCTATCCAGATATGCCACTATTTCATCCTTAATAATGGACTCTAGCATTTTCCCCACCACCGATGTCAGGCTGACAGGTCGATAGTTCTCTGTTTTCTCCCTCCCTTCTTTCTTAAAAAGTGGGATAACATTAGCCATTCTCCAATCCTCAGGAACTGATCCTGAATCTAAGGAACACTGGAAAATGATTACCAATGCATCCGCAATTTCCAGGGCCACCTCCTTTAGTACCCTAGGATGCAGACCATCCGGACCTGGGGATTTGTCAGCCTTCAGACCCATCAGTCTTCTCATCACCGTTTCCTTCCTACTGTCAATCTGTTTAATTTTCTCTGTTATCCTATGTCCTTGGCCCATCCATACATCTGGGAGATTGCTTGTGTCTTCCTTAGTGAAAACAGATCTAAAGTACTCATTAAATTCTTCTGCCATTTCTCTGTTTCCCATAACAATTTCACCCAATTCATTCTTCAAGGGCCCAACATTGTTCCTAACTATCTTCTTTCTCTTCACATACCTAAAAAAGCTTTTGCTATCTTCCTTTATATTCCTGGCTAGCTTGCGTTCGTACCTCATTTTTTCTCCCCGTATTGTCTTTTTAGTTAAGTTCTGTTGTTCCTTAAAAACTTCCCAATCATCTGTCCTCCCACTCACCTTAGCTCTGTCATACTTCCTTTTTTTTTAATGCTATGCAATCTCTGACTTCCTTTGTCAACCACTGTGGCCCCTTTCCCACCTTTGAATCCTTCCTTCTCTGGGGGATGAACTGATTTTGCACCTTGTGCATTATTCCCAAGAATACCTGCCATTGCTGTTCCACTGTCTTTTCTGCTGGGCTATCCATCCAGTCAACTTTGGCCAGCTCCTCCCTCATGGCTCCATAGTTTCCCCTGTTCAACTACAACACTGACACCTCCGAGCTGCCCTTATCCTTTTCAAATTGCAGATAAAAGCTTATCATATTATGATCACTACCTCCTAATGGCTCCTTTACTGCAAGATCGCTTATCAAATCCTGTTCATTACATAACACTAAATCCAGAATAGTCTTGTCCATGGTCGGCTCTCGTACAAGCTGTTCCAAGAATGCATCCCGTAGGCACTCTACAAACTCCCTATCCTGTGGTCCAGCACCAACCTGATTCTCCCAGTTCACCTGCATGTTGAAATCCCCCATAACTACTGTGACATTACCTTTGCCACATGCCAATGTTAACTCCCTATTCAACTTGCACCCAATATCCATGCTACTGTTTGGTGGCCTGTAGACAACACCCATTTGGGTCCTTTTGCCCTTCCTGTTCCTCAGTTCTATCCACACAGACTCTACTTCTCCTGACCCTATGTCCCCCCTTGCAAAGGACTGAATCTCATTCCTCACCAACAGGGCCACCCCACCCCCTCTGCCCACATTTCTGTCCCTACGATAGCACGTATACCCTTGTACATTCATTTCCCAGGTCTGATCTCCCTGCAGCCATGTCTCCGTTATCCCAACAACATCATAGTTACCCATTCGCACCTGGGCTTCAAGCTCATCCGCCTTATTTCTGACACTTTGTGCATTCAGATATAGAATTTTTAGCCCATTTCTCCTCTCTCTGTTTGAATCGCTGCCTATTGTGCTTAACCCAGCTCCCCGAACTCCCATCGGGCTATACGCCCCTAGAATTTTGTTGTCCTTCTTAAATTTACTTATTCTTTCAACACATTTAAGTCCATGTTCCGTCAGACCATCCCTCTGTACATTGTCGATGCAATGCTCCTCAGACAGGATGAAGAGGTCAATACTCCCCAATGCCATTAGGCTTTACAATTCAACTGCCAGGACTTAAGAACTTTTTTTAAAGCTATTATTAATGCTTTTTGAGTTAGTGATTTAGATGCATATCATATTATTACTGAGTTAAGTATTGTATGTAATGAGTTTTTGCTACAACAAGTGTATGGGACATTGGAAAAAATGTTGAATTTCCCCATGGGGATGAATAAAGTATCTATCTATCTATCTATCTATCTATCACTTGTTCCGCCTCACCTTTCTCTACTACACACTTAATATTCCTGAACCGTGTAGTCCCCACCTGTCCTTTATTCTTCCTCTCACTATCCTCTCTCACATTCTGGGTCCCACCCCCTGCAAATTTAGTTTAAACCCCCCCCCCCCCCTCCAAGAAGCACTAGCAAACTTCCCTGCAAGAATGTTAGTACCGCTCCAGTTCAGGTGTAAACCGTCCCTTCGGAACAGATCCCACCCTCCCTGGAACAAAGCCCAATTATCTACAAACCTGAAGCCCTCCCTCCTGCACCATCCTCTCAGCCACGTATTAATCTTTATAATCTTTCTGTTCCTTGCCTCACTCGCACGTGGCACAGGTAGCAATCCTGAGATTGTTACCCTGGAGGTCCTGCTCTTCAGCTTCGCACCTAACTCCCTGAACTCCCTACGCAGGACCCCCTCACTCATCCTACCCACGTCATTGGTCCCATTGATATAATGTGTATAAGGCAGAGATAGATAGGTTCTTGATTAGCCAGGTCATCAAAGGGTATGGGGGTGAAGGCAGGGGAGTGAGGATTACTGGAAGAATTGGATCAGCCCATGATTGAATGGCAGAACAGACTTGATGAGCTGAATATACCTGCTCCTATATCTTATGGACTTATGACGTTTCCTTCTGCAGCCTTCCACAGCCTGATTAACTTAGACTGATTAAGAGAATGGGCAAGGAAGTGGGACATGAAATACGAAGTTAGAAAATACATGGTCATGCACTTTGGAGGTAGAAATAAATGTGCAGATGATTTTTTAAACGGTGAGGAAATCCAGGAATCTGAGATTGGGGTCTCTCCTCCCGCCATCACGGACATTTACACTACACGCTGCATCCGCAAAGGAAACAGCATTATGAAGAACCCCATGCACCCCTCATACAATCTCTTCTCCCTCCTGCCGTCTGGGAAAAGGCTCCAAAGCAATCGGGCTCTCACGACCAGACTATGTAACAGTTTCTTTCCCCAAGCTATCAGACTGCTCAATACCCAGAGCGTGGACTGCCACCTTGCCCTATTGTCCTGTTTATTATTTATTGTAATGCCTGCACTGTTTTTGTGCACTTTACGCAGTCCTGTGTAGGTCTGTAGTCTAGTGTAGCTTTCTCTGTGTTGTTTTTTTACATAGTTGTCTAGTTTTTGTACTGTGTCATGTAACATCATGGTCCTGAAAAATGTCGTCTCATTTTTACTATGTACTATACCAGCAGTTATGGTCGAAATGACAATAAAAGTGACTTGACTTGTAAATCTAGTCCATCTTGGGTACTAGCCAAGTGCCAAGTGCCCAGAACATCTTTAGGAAGCAGTGTCTCAGAAAGCATCCATTATTAAGGACCTCCAGCACCCAGGGCATGCCCTTTTCTCACTATTACCATCAGGTAGGAGATAAAGAAGCTTGAAGACACACACGCAGCAATTCAGGAACAGCTTCTTCCCCTCTGCCAACCGATTCGTAAATGCACATTGAAGCTTTGGACACTACTGTACTTTTTAAAAAATATACAGTGTTTCTGTTTTTGCACATTTTAAAAATCTATTCAATATACATAATTGATTTACTTGTTTACTATAATGCTTTATTTTATTTTTTTTCTCTCTCTGCTAGATTATGTGTTGCATTGAACTGCTGCTGCTAAATTAATAAATTTTACGTCACATGCCAGTAATAATAAACCTGATTCTGACTCTGATACTGCGATCTCTTTTCCCTAAGGGTTCTTTTACCTTAGGGTCTCTGATCAATTCCAATTCATTGCACCACACCCAATCCAGAAGAGCTGAACCCCAGTGGGCTCAACCACGAGCTGCTCTAAAAAGCCAACTCACAGGCATTTTAGAAACTCCCCCCTTGAAATCCAACAATCTGATTTTTCCCAATCTACCTGCATATTAAGTCCCCCATAACTATTGTAACATTGCTCTTTTGACAAGCATTTTCTATCTCCCATTGTAATTTGTCCGCTACATCCTTACAACTATTTCGAGGTCTGTATACAGCTCCCATCAGGGTCTTTCAACCCTTTCAGTTTTTTTATCATCACAGCAACACCACCCTCTCTGCTTTCCTGTTTATCCTTTTGATATAATGTGTATCCTTGGACACCAAGTCCCAGCTGTAATCTTCCTTCAGCCATGATTCAGTGATGCGTACATTATGCATGCCAATCCGTAATTGCACTACAAGTCCACCTAACTTATTTGATATACTGCACATGTTCCAAAAATATTTCAGTATTGTATTTACCCTTTTTGACTTTGTCTGTCCTTTATGCTACAACTCATCCTGTTAACTGCAATTTTTCCCTATCGTCAGCCTCTCCTTGCTAGGAGTCCAACTACACATTTCCTCTATTTGTAAACCAACCACTGCATCTTCAGCATGATCAATTAGGTTCCCATCCACCTGTTAAATTAGTTTAGACCCTTCCAAACAACACCAGCAAACCTGGCCATCACCGCCTCATTCTCCTGCATGAATTGAAGGTCATCAAACTGCAAGTGCAGTTCCTTTAAACATTCTCTCAAGAGCTGCAGCTCAGTGCACCTGGTGCAGATGTATTTATCTGGGAGACTAGAGGTCTCCCAGACTTCCCACATCCCACACAAAACACTGCCCCTGTAGCCATTCTCACTTATCTACTCTTCCCTAACAGTTGAGGAATGAGCAAATAAGGACATAGAGAGACAGAAACTTACAAGACAATGCACCTCACCCAAACCTGATGTCACCTAAACCTGTTAAGCCACTGTAAGCACTGGCACACCCCAAATGAATGGCCACTCTGCTTGCAATTGAATTATTCTTATTGGCCCTTTCTAATGAATCCCTCTTGCTAATTAGTCGCTTTTCAACTCAGAAACAATGATGAAACTCTGTCTTTGAAATCTTGATCGCCCTCCTGATTATAAGATGGCTCTTTTTACACAGCTCTGACATGGATTATCCAACTTTGTCTTCTGTATCTTTAAGGCAGAGGTTGATAGCTCCTTGACTGGCCATGGCATAAAGGGATACAGGAAGATATCAGGAGATAGGGGCTGAAAGGAAAAGTGGATCAGCCATGATGAAATGGCAGCACTCTCGATGGGTCAAATGGCCAAATTCTACTCCAATATGTTATGGTCTTAATTCTGGCATGGGGGAAGCAACAGCAGCCGTGCCTCTGGCACTGAATCTGGACTGTGGCTCAGAAGGGTAGGGAACTGAAGATTATGGCAGTAGTAATAGGGGACTCTACAGTTAGAGGGACAGATAGGCAATTCTGTGGATGTGAAAAGGAAACACAGATTGTAGTTTGTATCCCACGTGCCAGGGTCCAAGATGTTTCTGAATGTGTCCACAATATTCAGAAAAGGGAGGGTGAGCAGCCAGAATTTGTGGTCCATATCTGTACCAATAACAAAGGAAGAAAAAGGGAGGAGGTCCTGAAAAAAGACAGGAAATTAGGAAGGAAGCTGAGAAGCAAGTCCTTTTAGGATTACTGCTTATGCCATGTGACAATGAGGACAGGAATAGAATGAGGAGGCAGATAAATGCCTGGCTGAAGAACTGGAGCAGGGGGCAGGGATTCAGATTTCTGGATAACTGGCAGCTCCTGTGGCAGTTGGGACCTGTACAAAAGGGATGAATTGCACTTGAATCGGAGGAGGACCAATATTCTTGAGAGCAGATTTACGAGAGCTGTTGAGAGTGGTTTAAATTAATATGGCAGGGGAATAGGAACCAGTTTGATACAGCTGAGGATAAGCCAGCAGGCTTACATGTAGATAATGGGTGTAACATAAATGTAAGGAAGGACAAGACAATGATTCAGTATAAATGCAGGCAAAGAGTTAAATTGTACCACAGAGACAAAATTCAAAAGGGCGAACAATGTAGGACCCAAGATGTTGTATTTAAAGGTGGTTAGCATTCTGAATAAGGTGCTGAAAGAGCATAGTTGCGAGTTTAACATCAAAGGATAGGCAGTGGTGTGGCTCTGCTGGTAAGAGATGGAATTACATCTTTGGAAAGCGGTGACATGCTGAATCTTTGTGGGAGGAGTTAATAAATTGCAAGGGTAAAAAAATTCCATAATGGGAAGGTCAAACCAAGGTAGAACATACAAGGTAAATGACAGGACACTGAAGAGTGCAGTAGAACAGAGGGATCTGGGAATACAGATACATAATTCCCTAAGTGGCGTCACAGGTAGATAGGGTCGTAAAGAGAGCTTTTGGCACATTGGCCTTTATAAACCAAAGTATTGAGTATAAGAGTTGGAATGTTATGGTGAGGTTGTATAAGAGTTGGAATGTTATGGTGAGGTTGTATAAGAGTTGGAATGTTATGGTGAGGTTGTATAAGACATTGGTGAGACTGAATTTGGAGTACTGTGTGCAGTTCTGGTCACCTAATTACAGGAAGGATATTAATAAGGTTGAGAGAGTACAGAGAAGGTTTACAAGGATGTTGCCGGGACTTGAGAAACTGAGTTACAGAGAAAGGTTGAATAAGTTAGGACTTTATTCCCTGGAGCGTAGGAGAATGAGGGGTGATTTGATAGAGGTATATAAGATTATGATGGGTATAGATAGAGTGAATGCAAGCAGGTTTTTTCCACTGAGGCTAGGGGAGAAAAAACCCCAGAGGACATGGGTTAAAGGTGAAGGGGAAAAGTTTAAAGGGAACATGGGGGGGGGGGCTTCTTCATGCAGAGAGTGGTGCGAGTGTGGAATGAGCTGCCAGATGAAGTGGTGAATACGGGCCCACTTTTGACATTTAACCATATAACAATTACAGCACAGAAACAGGCCATCTCAGCCCTTCTAGTCCGTGCTGATGCTTACACTCACCTAGTCCCACTGGCCCGCACTCAACCCATAACCCTCCATTCCTTTCCTGTCCATATACCTATCCAATTTTACTTTAAATGACAATATCGAACATGCCTCTACCACTTCTACTGGAAGCTCATTCCACAAAGCTACCACTCTCTGAGTACAGAAATTCCCCCTCGTGTTACCCCTAAACTTTTGCCCCATATCTCTCAAATTATGTCCTCTTGTTTGAATCTCTCCTACTCTAAATGGAAAAAGCCTATCCACGTCAACTCAATCTATCCCCCTCATTATTTTAAATACCTCTATCAAGTTCCCCCTCAACATTCTACACTCCAAAGAATAAAGACCAAACTTGTTCAGCCTTTCCCTGTAACTTAGGTGCTGAAACCCAGTTAACATTCTAGTAAATCTTCTCTGTACTCTCTCCATTTTGATGATATCTTTCCTGTAATTCTGTGACCAGAACTGTACACAATACTCCAAATTCGGCCTTACCAATGCCTTGTACAATTTTAACATTACATCCCAACTCCTATACTCAATGCTCTGATTTATAAAGGCCAGCATACCAAAAGCTTTCTTCACCACCCTATTCACATGAGATTCCACCTTCAGGGAACTATGCACCATTATTCCTAGATCACTCTGTTCTACTGCATTCTCCAATGACCTACCATTTACGATGTATGTCCTATTTGGATTATTCCTACCAAAATGTAGCACCTCACACTTATCAGCATTAAACTCCATCTGCCATCGTACAGCCCACTCTTCTCACTGGCCTAAATCTCTCTGCAAGCTTTGAAAACCTACTTCATTATCTACACCTCCTATCTTAGTATTGTCTGCATTCTTACTAATCCAATTTACCACCCTATCAGCCAGATCATTAATGTATATGATAAACAACATTGGACCCAATACAGATCCCTGAGGCACACCACTAGTCACCGGCCTCCAACCTGACAAACAGTTATCCACCACTACTCTCTGGCATCTCTCTTCCAGCCACTGTTGAATCCATTTTACTACTTCAATATTAATACCTAACGACTGAACCTTCCTAACTAACCTTCCGTGCAGAACCTTGTCAAAGGCCTTACTTAAGTCCATATAGACAACATCCACTGCTTTACCCACATCGACTTTCTTAGTAACCTCTTCAAAAAATTCAGTAAGATTTGTCAAACATGACCTTCCACGCACAAATCCATGTTGACTGTTCCTAATCAGACCCTGTCTAGCCAGATAATTATATATACTATCTCTAAGAATACTTTCCATTAATTTATCCACCACTGATGTCAAACTGACAGGCCTATAATTGCTAGGTTTACGCTTAGAACCCTTTTAAAACAATGGAACCACATGAGCAATACGCCAATCCTCCAGCACCATCCCCGTTTCTAATGACATTTGAAATATTTCTGTCAGAGCCCCTGCTATTTCTACACCAACTTCCCTCAAGGACCTAGGGAAATCCTGTCAGGACCCGGAGATTAATCCACTTTTATATTCCTTAGAAGTGCCAGTACTTCCTCCTCTTTAATCGTCATAGTTTCCATAACTTCCCTACTTGTTTCCCTTACCTTACACAATTCAATATCCTTCTCCTTAGTGAATACCGAAGAAAAGAAATTGTTCAAAATCTCCCCCATTTCTTTTGACTCCACACATAGCTGTCCACTCCGATTCTCTAAGGGACCAATTTTATCCCTCACTATCTTTTTCCTATTAATATAACTGTACAAACCCTTTGGATTTATTTTCACCTTACTTGCCAAAGCAATCTCGTATCTTCTTTTAGCTTTTCTAATTTCTTTCTTAAGATTCTTTTTACATTCTTTATATTCGAGCAACTCATTTACTCCATGCTGCCTACATTTATTATAGATCTCCCTCTTTTTCTGAACCAAGTTTCCAATATCCCTTGAAAATCATGGCGTTCTCAAACTTTTAACCTTTCCTTTCAACCTAACAGGAACATAAAGATTCTGTATCCATAAAATTTCACCTTTAAATGACCTCCATTTCTTTATGACACCCTTCCCATAAAATAAATTGTCCCAATCTACTCCTTCCAAATTCTTTCGCATCTCCTCAAAGTTAGCCTTTCCCCAATCAAAAATCTCAACCCTGGGTCCAGTCTTATCCTTCTCCATAATTATATTGAAACTAATGGTATTGTGATCACTGGGCCCGAAGTGCTTCCCAACACATACGTCCGTCACCTGACCTATCTCATTCCCTAACAGGAGATCCAACACTGCCCTTTCTCTAGTTGGTACCTCTATGTATTGCTCCAAAAAACTAGAAAAACTTTAAGAAAAGTATATGGACAGGTATATGGATGAGAGGGGTTTGGAAGGATATGGCCCAGGTGCAGGTCAGTGGGACCAGGCAGAAAAATGGTTCGGCACAGCCAAAAGGCCTGTTTCTGTGCTGTAATGTTCTATGGTTCTATGGGAATAATATATCGGCCGTTAAAGGGTACTCAGGATGTGGGGTTGAGATTGCAAAGGAAGCTGGAAAAGGCATGTAATAAGGGTAATGACATGATTGTAATGGGGGACTTCAATATGCAAAGGGATTGAGAAAATCAGGTTGGTATCAGATCATAAGACAGGGAATTTGTTGAATGTCTGCGAAATTAGATTTTTAGAGCAGCTTGTGCTTGAGCCTACTCGGAGAAAGGCTATCTTAGATTGGGTGTTGTGTAATAACCCAGACCTTATTAAGGAGCTTAACATAATGAAACCCTTAGGAGGTAGTGATTATGATTTAGATCATACTGCAATTTGAGAGGGAGAAGCACAAGTCACATGTATCAGCATCGCAATGGAACAAAGGGAATTAAAGAGCCATGAGAGAGGTGTTTGCTTGGGTGGACTGGAGGAGGATACTGGCGGGGATGACAGCAAAGCAGAAATGGCTGAAGTTTCTGGGAATAGTTCACAAGGCTCAGGATAGTTATGTCCCACAGAGGAAGATACTCTCAAGTGGCAGGGGTAGGCAACCATGGCTGACAAAGGAAGTTAGACTGCATAAAAGCCAATGAAAGGGCACATAAGGTAGCAAAAATGAGTGGGAAGTTGGATGATTGAGAAGATATTAAAATCCAACAAAAGACATCTAAAAAAGCTATAAAAAGGGAAAAGATGAAATATGAGGGCAGTCTAGCCAATAATATAAAGAAGGACACAAAAAGTTTTTTCAGTTATACAAAGAATAAAAAGGAGGTAGCAAAAGTGGCAGATGAACTTAGTGGGTACTTTGCATCTATCATCACTGTGTAAGACACTAGCAGTGTGCCAGAGATCCATGAATATCAGGAAGCAGGAGTCAGTGCGATTGTTATTACAAAGGATAAAGAGCGAGGCAAACCCAAAGGATTTAAAGTGGATCAGTCACCTGGGACAGATAGACTACATCCCAGAGTCCTGAGAGAGGTCACTGAAGAGATAACAGATGCAATGGTCATGATCTTTCGAGAATCATGTGATTCTGGCATGGTCCCGGAGGACTGGAAGATTGCAAATGTCACTCCATTCTTTAAGAAGGGAGGAAGGCAAAAGAAAGGAAATTATAGGCCAGTTAGCCTAAACTCTGGTTGGGAAAGTGCTGGAGTCTATTATTAAGGATGAGATTTGAGGTACTTGGAGACTAATAATAAAATAAGTCAAAGTCTGCATGGTTTCTGTGAAGGGAAATCTTGCCTGATAAATCTGTTAGAGTTTTTTGGGGAAGTAACAAGCAGGGTGGACAAAAGAGAAGCAGTGGATGTCTTGGATTTTCAGAAGGTGCTTGATAAGTTGCCACATGAGGCTACTTAACAAAATAAAATCCTGTGGCATTACAGGAAAGATACTGGCATGGATAGCGGAATGGCTGACAGGCAGCAGGCAGCGAACAGGAAAAAAGGGGTGGTTCCTCAGGGGTCAGTATTGGGACAGCAAGACTTAAACAAATTGGAAATCTGTGGAATGTTCTGCCACAGACTGCGGTAGAGGCCAAGTCCATGCGTATATTTAAAGCAGAAGTCGATAATTTGCTGATTGGTCAGGGCATCAAATATATGGCAAGAAGGCAGGTGTATAGGGTTTGAGTGGGATCCAGGATCAGCCATGATGGAATGGTGGAACAGACTCCACCATAGGCTGAATTGTCTAATTCTGCTCCTATTTCTTATAATCTTATCTTCTTCCTTCCTTCTCAGTCCCAAAGAAGGACCTTGGCCCAAAATATCAACTATCTGTTCATTTCCATAGATGCTGCCTGACCTGCTGAGTTCAACCAGCATTTTTTTGTGTGGTGCTTTGAATTTCCAGCATCTGCAGACTTTCTCGTATTTAATGTTCCATTCCGATCAACTCCTCTCTCGTGTGTCTATAATTCCTTTTACTCCACTGTAATAGTGATACATCTGACTTTTATCTTCTCCTCAAACTGCAGGGTTAATTCTATCATATATGATCACTGTTTCCTAAGGGTTCCTTTACCTTAAGCTCCCTATGCAAATTTGGTTCATTACACAACACTCAATCCAGTATTGCCTTTCCCCTAATAAGCTGCTCTGTATTCTTGATTTTTCAGGGCATCAAAGATTATAGTGAGAAGGCAGGAGAATGGGTTTGAGAGGGATAATAATTCATCCACGATGGAATAGCAGTATCCGAGTATCCTCATTCTACTCTCATGTCTTATGTTTTAATTTCTGATGGTGATGAGGTGGTGTACAGGAGTGAGATAAATTAGCTGTGTGTTGCAACAACAACCCTTGTACTCAAATTCAGTAAGAACCTCAGGAAGAGGAAGTCAAGAGGAGAAACACTAGTCCTCATCAAGGGATCAGCAGTGGAAAAAAGTGAACAGAATCAAGTTCGAAGGTGTCAACATCTCTGAAGATCTATCCTGGACCCAACGTATTAATGTAATTACAAAGAAGGTACCACACCAGCTATATTTCTTTAGGACTTGAGGAGAACTGGTATGTTACCAAAGACCTTTGTAAAGGTCTTTGCAAAGAGCTTTCTACTGATGTACTGTGGAGAGTATTCTAACTGGTTGTAATACTGTCTAGTATGAAGGGCCATTGCACAAGACAAGTAAAAGCTCATAAAGTTGTAAACTCAGCCAACACCATCATGAGCACCAGCCTCTCCAGCATCGAGAATATCTTCAAAAGGCAATGGTTCAAAAAGGCGGCATCCATCATTAAGCACCTGCATTACCCAGGACATGCACTCCTCTCATTGCTTTGATCAAGGTGGTGGTGCAAGAGCCTGAAGACAAACAGTTAACATTTCCAGA
Organism: Hemitrygon akajei; assembly: GCF_048418815.1. Classification (NCBI taxonomy): domain Eukaryota; kingdom Metazoa; phylum Chordata; class Chondrichthyes; order Myliobatiformes; family Dasyatidae; genus Hemitrygon; species Hemitrygon akajei. The sequence goes on along the minus strand of NC_133136.1, from coordinate 766,876 downwards.
ACAGCTTCTTCCCTTCTGTCATCAAATTTCTGAATGGTTAATGAACACATGAACACTACCTCACTTCTTCCCCTTCCCCCACCCCCTTTTGCACTACTTATTTGAAAAACAACAAATTTCACAACATATGCCAGTGACATTAAATTGATTCTGATTCTGGCAAAAAAAGTACTGGATGTCTACTCTTAGAATCTCATCCTCCTTCACGGCAAAGAGAAAAAACCTTAACTTACTCAACCTTTCCTCACAAAACATGTTCTTTAATCCAGGCAGAATCCTTGTAAATCTCCTCCATACCCTTTCTAAAGTTTCCACATCCTTCCTATAATGAGGTAACCAGAAGTTAGCACAGCACTCCCAAGTCGATATAACCATTATGGAAAAGCTGCAATGTTACATCACTAACCTTGAACTCAATCCCCCGACCAATGGAGGCCAATACCATGGAACCTTGTTAACCACCCTATCAAACTGCATGGCAACTTTGAGGGCTCTATGGACATGGACCCCAAGATCCCGCTGTTCTGCCACTCTGCTAAGAATCCTGGCATTAACCATGCATCCTGCCTTCAAATTCAACCTTCTTAGGTGCATTGCCTCACAATTCTCTGAACAGAACTCCATCTGCCACTTCTCAGCCTAGCTCTGCATCTGGTCAATGACCTAAAAGACCATAAGACCCCAAGGTATAGGAGCAAAAGCAGGCCATTCAGCCCATTGAGTCTGTTCAGCCATTCAATCATGGGCTGATCCAATTCTACCAGTTCTTCCCACTCCCCTGCCTTCTCCCCATACTCTTTGATGCCCTGGCTAATTAAAAACCTATCTATCTCTGTCTTAAATATATCCAATGACTTAGCCTCCACAGCCACTCGTAGCAACAAATTCCACAGATTAACCACCCTCTGACTAAAGTAATTTCTCTGCATCTCAATTCTTAAAGGATATCCTTCAATCCTGAAGTTGTGCCCTCTTGTCCAAGAGTCCCCTACCATAGGAAGTAACTTGGCCACTTCTAATCTGTTCAGGCATTTTTACATTCGGAATGTTTCCATGAGATCCCCTCTCATTCTCCTGAACTCCAGGGAATACAGTCCAAGAGCTGCCAGACGTTCCTCATACGGTAACCATTTCATTCCTGGAATCACTCCCGTGAATCTACTCTGAACCCTCTCCAATGTCAGTATATCCTTTCTAAAATAAGAAGCCCAAAACTGCACACAATACTCCGAGTGTAGTCTCATGAGTGACTTAGAGACTCAACATCATGTCATGAGGACATGAGTTGAGAGTTAAGGAGTAAAAGTTTAGGGTTACCAGGAGGGGGAACTTCTTTACTCAGAGAGTGGTAGCTCTGTGGAATAAGCTTCCAATAGAAGTGGTAGAGGGAGGTTCGATTTTATCATTTTAAAAAAATTGGATAGGTATATGGACAGGAAAGGAATGGAGGGTTATGGGCTGAGTGCAGGTAGGTGGGACTAGGTGAGAGTAAGCGTTTGGCACGGACTAGAAGGGCCGAGATGGCTTGTTTCCGTGCTGTAATTGTTATATGGTTCTATCACATCCCTGCTCTTATACTCTATACCTCTAGAAATGAATACCAACAATGCATTTGCTTTCTTCACCACCAACTCAACCTGGAGGTTAACCTTTAGGATATCCTGCACAAGTACTTCCAAGTCCCTTTGCACCTCTGCATTTTGAATTCTCTCCCCATCTAAATAATAGTCTGCCCGTTTATTTCTTCCACCAAAGTGCATGACCATACACTTTCCAACATTGTATTTCATTTGCCACTTCTTTGCCCATTCCCCTAAACTATCTAAGCCTCTCTGCAGGCTCTGTTTCCTCAATAGAACCCTCTCCTCTACCTACCTTTGTATCATCAGCAAATTAGCCACAAATCCATTAATATCATAGACCAAATCACTGACATACATCGTAAAAGGCAGTGGTCCCAACACCGACCCCTGTGGAACTCCACTGGTAACCTGCAGCCAGCCAGAATAGCATCCCTTTATTTTCACTCTCTGTTTTCTGCCGATCAGCCAATGCTCCACCCACGCTAGCAACTTCCCTGTAATTCCATTAGCTCTTACCTTGCAAAGCAGCCTCATGAGTAGCACTTGTCAAAGGCCTTCTGAAAATCCAAGTACACCACATCGACTGCATCTCCTTTGTCTACCCTGCTTGTAATTTCCTCAAAGAATTGCAGTAAGTTTGTCAGGCAGGAATTTCCTTTCAGGAAACCATGCTAGCTTTGGCCTATCTTGTCATGTGCCTCCAGGTAGTTTCCTTTCTGCTGCCTCCCACCCTTCTTAAATAGTGGAGTAACATTTGCAATTTTCCAGTCATCTGGCACAATGCCAGAATCTATCGATTCTTGAAAGATCATTGTCAATGCCTCCGCAATCTCTCCAGCTATTTCCTTCAGAACCCGTGGATGCATTCCATCAGGTCCAGGAGATTTATCTACCCTCAGACCATTAAGCTTCCTGAGCACCCACTCAGACGTAATTTTCACTGCACAAACTTCACTTCCCTGACACTCTTGAATGTCAGGAACACTGCAGACATCTTCCACTGTGAAGACTGATACAAGATACGCATTCAGTTCCTCTGCCATCTCTGCATCTCTCATTACAATACTTCCAGCGTCATTTTGTATTGGTCCAATATCTACCCTCGACTCTCTTTTACCCTTTATATACTTAAAAATGCTTTTAGTATCTTCTTTGATATTAGTCGCCAGCTTCCTCTCATAATTCAACTTTTCCTTCCGAATGTCCTTCTTAGTTTCCTTCTGCAAGTTTTTAAAAGCTCCCCAATCCTCTATCTTCCCACTGGCCCTCTCTTTAGCTTTTACTTTGGCTCTGACTTCACTTGTCAACCACGGTAGTGTCCTTATTCCCTTCGAAAATTTCTTATTTGGAATATATCTGTCTTCAATTACTTCATTTTTCGCAGAAACTCCAGCAATTGCTGCTCTGCTGTCTTTCCTGCAAATGTCCCCTTCCAGTCAACTTGGGCCAGTTGACCTGACATGCCACTGTAATTTCCTTTATTCCACTGAAATACTGACACATTGGATCTTAATTAACTCTGTCAAATTTCACTGTTCCCTAAGGGTTTCTTAACCATATAACCATATAACAATTACAGCACGGAAACAGGCCATCTTGGCCCTTCTAGTCCATGCCGAACTCTTACTCTCACCTAGTCCCACCGACCTGCACTCAGCCCATAGCCCTCCATTCCTTTCCTGTCCATATACCTATCCAATTTTACTTTAAATGACAATATCGAACATGCCTCTACCACTTCTACTGGAAGCTCATTCCACACAACTACCACTCTCTGAGTAAAGAAATTTCCCCCTAGTTTTACCCCTAAACTTTTGCCCCCCAACTCTCAATTCATGTCCTCTTGTTTGAATTTCCCCTACTCTCAATGGAAAAAGTCTATCCATGTCAACCTTATCTATCCCCTCATAATTTGAAATACCTCTATCAAGTCCCCCCCTCAACATTCTATGCTCCAAAGAATAAAGACCTAACTTGTTCAAACTTTCTCTGTAACTTAGGTGCTGAAACCCAGGTAACATTCTAGTAAATCTCCTCTGTACTCTATTTTGTTGACACCTTTCCTATAATTTGGTGACCAGAACTGTACACAATACTCCAAATTTGGACTTACCAATGCCTTGTACAATCTTAACATTACATCCCAACTCCAAACTCAATGCTCTGATTTATAAAGGCCAGCATACTAAAAGCTTTCTTCACCACCCTATCCACATGAGATTCCATGTTCAGGGAAATATGCATCATTATTCCTAGATCACTCTGTTCTACTGCATTCTTCAATGCCCTACCATTTACCATGTATGTCCTATTTTGAATAATCCTACCAAAATATTGTAGCACTTCACACTTATCAGCATTAAACTCCATCTGCCATTTTTCAGCCCACTCTTCTGACTGACCTAAATCTCTCTGCAAGCTTAGAAAACCTACTTCATTATCCACAATGCCACCTATCTTAGTATTATCTGCATACTTACTAATCCAATTTACCACCCCATCATCCAGATCATTAATGTATATGACAAACATTGGACCCAGTACAGATCCCTGAGGCACACCACTAGTCATCGGCCTCCAACCTGACAAACAGTTATCCACCACTACTCTCTGGCATCTCCCTTCCAGCCACTGTTGAATCCATTTTACTACTTCAATATTAATACCTAACGATTGAACCTTCTTAACTAACCTTCCGTGCGGAAACTTGTCAAAGGCCTTACTTAAGTCCATACAGACAACATCCACTGCTTTACCCACGTTGACTTTCTTAGTAACCTCTTCAAAAAATTCAATAAGATTTGTCAAACATGACCTTCCACACACAAATCCATGTTACTGCTCCTAATCAGACCCTGTCTATCCAGATAATTATATATACCATCTCTAAGAATACTTTCCATTAATTTACCCACCACTGATGTCAAACTGACAGGCCTATAATTGCTAGGTTTACTCTTAGAACCCTTTTTAAACAATGGAACCACATGAGCAATACGCCAATCCTCCGGCACCATCCCCGTTTCTAATGACATTTGAAATATTTCTGTCAGAGCCCCTGCTATTTCCAGACTAACTTCCCTCAAGGTGCTCAGGAATATCCTGTCAGGACCTGAAGATTTATCCACTTTTATATTCCTTAAAAGCGCCAGTACTTCCTCCTCTTTAATCATCATAGTTTCCATAACTTCCTTACTTGTTTCCCTTACCTTACATAATTCAATATCCTTCTCCTTAGTGAATACCGAAGAAAAGAAACTGTTCAAAATCTCCCCCATCTCTTTGGGCTCCACACATAGCTGTCCACTCGATTCGCTAAGGGACCAATTTTATCCCTCACTATCCTTTTCCTATTAATATAACTGTAGAGACCCTTTGGATTTATTTTCACCTTACTTGACAAATCAACCTCATATCTTCTTTTAGCTTTTCTAATTTCTTCCGTAAGATTCTTTTTACATTCTTTATATTCCTCAAGCACCTCACTTACCCCATGCTGCCAATATTTATTGTAGATCTCTCTCTTTTTCCTAACCAAGTTTCCAATATCCCTTGAAAACCATGGCTCTCTCAAACTTTTAACCTTTCCTTTCAACCTAACAGGAACATAAAGATTCTGTACCCTCAAAATTTCTCCTTTAATTACCTCCATTTCTCTATGACACCCTTCCCATAAAATAAATTGTCCCAATCTACTACTTCCAAATCCTTTCGCATCTTCTCAAAGTTAGCCTTTCTCCAAGCAAAAATCTCAACCCTGGGTCCAGTCCTATCCTTCTCCATAATTATATTGAAACTAATGGTATTGTGATCACTGGACCCGAAGTGCTCCCCAACACATACCTCCATCACCTGACCTATTTCATTCCCTAACAGAAGATCCAACACTGCCCCTTCTCTAGTCGGTACCTCTATGTATTGCTGCAAAAAACTATTCTGCACACATTTTACAAACTCCAAACCATCCATCCGTTTTACAGTATGGGCTTCCCAGTCTATGTGTGGAAAATTAACATGTCCCACAATCACAACCCTGTGCTTACTACAAATATCTGCTATCTCCTTGCAAATTTGCTCCTCCAATTCTCACTCCCCATTAGGTGGTCTATAATACACCCCTATAAGTGTTACTACACCTTCCCCATTCCTCAATTCCACCCAAATAGTCTCCCTAGACGAGCCCTCTAATCTATCCTGCCAGAGCACCGCTGTAATATTTTCTCTAACAAACAACGCAACATCTCCCCCTCTTGCTCCTCCGATTCTATCACACCTGAAGCAACAAAATCCAGGAATATTTAGTTGCCTATCACTCCCCTCCTGCAACCATGTTTCACTAACAGCTACAACATCATATTTCCAGGTATCAATCCATGCTCTAAGATCATCCACCTTTCTTACAATGTTCCTAGCATTAAAATAAATGCATTTAAGAAATTCTCCACCTCTTCCTCTCTGTTTATCTCTAACAGTACAAAGAACTTTACTGTCTTCTTTTTCTTCCTTCTCCCATACATCTGTTCCTACACTCTGGTTCCCCTCCCCCCTCATATCTAGTTTAAATCCACTGGAGCCTCTCTAGCAAACCTACCTGCAAGAATATTTATCCCCCTCCAGTTCAGATGTAAACTGTCCCGCCAGAACAGGTCCCACCTTCCCTGGAAAACTGCCCAATTATCTATAAATCTTAAGCCCTCCCTCCTGCACCATGTCTTCAGCCATGTGTTGATCTGCACTATCTTACTGCTTCTAAACCCACCTGCACGTGGCACTGGTAGCAATCCTGAGATTGCTATCCTGGAGGACCTGTCCTTTAACTTGGCACCTAGCTCCCTAAACTCACCTTTCAGGACCTCCTCACTCTTCCTACCCACATCGTTGGTCCCTACATGGACCACGACATCCGGATGCTCACCCTCCCTCTTGTGAATACTGAGAACTCGATCCGAGATATCACGGACCCTGGCACCAGGGAGGCAACAGACTATCCGGGATTCTCGATCTCTTCCACAGAACCTCCTATCTGTCCCCTAACTATCGAATCCCCTATCACTACTGCTCTCCTCTTTTCCCTCCTTCCCTTCCGAACTGAGGGTCCAGTCTCGGTGCCAGAGATGCAACCACTGCAACTTATCCATGGTAGGTCGTCCCCACCAACAGTATCCAATACGGTATACTTATTGTTGATGGGAACGGCCACAGGGGTGCTCTGCTCTTCCTGTCTAGTCCCCTTCCCTCTCCTGACAGTCACCCAACTACGTGTCTCCTGACTCCTAGGGGTGACTATCTCCCTGAAACTCCTGTCTATTTCTGCCTCCGCCTCCTGAATGATCCGACGTTCATCCAGCTCCAGTTCCCGAAGACAGTTTGTCAGGAGCTGCAGCTGGATACACCTTTTGCAGGTGAAGTCATCAGGGACAGCTGTGCTCGCCCTGACTTCCCACATACTGCAAACGGAGCACTCAACTGCCCTAAATGCTGCCTCCATTACCTACTCCTAATCTAATTAGATTAATTAAAGGAGCTTAACCGGCCTTACCTCACCAGGAGTGAAGCTCGTATTCTGCCTCTGCTCGCTTTTTAAATACCCCCGCTGATCTCAGAGGCCGACCTTCACGCGCTTGCGCAATCGTGCCCCGTTCAACGTTGCCTCTGCCAGTTCTCGCCGAAGCCTGATTGAGCCAAAGCTGTCCCACTCTGCCTCAGTCCACTAAAAAACAATGGCCGCCACAACGATGGCCACAGTATATGGCAGTCTTTCTTTCTAAACCTTTGGCGCGCTACATCACGCACCTGAGCAATCAAGCCTCTTTGCCCCGATCAATTAAAAAAAAGCTTCTCTCCGAGCTTCTTTTACCTCTTCCCTCTCCACCTCTTGCTGCGATTTAAATCCAAGTTGACTGATCCTAATCAGACCCTGTCTAGCCAGATAATGATATTTACCATCTCTAAGAATACTTTCCATTAATTTACCCACCACTGAAATCAAACTTACAAGCCGATAATTGCTAGGTTTACTCTTAGAACCCTATTTAAACAATGAAAGCACATGAGCAATACGCCAATCCTCCGGCACCATCCCCGTTTCTAATGACATTTGAAACATTTCTGTCAGAGCCCCTGCTATTTCTACACTAGCTTCCCTCAAGGTCCTAGGGAATATCCTGTCTGGACCTGGACACTTATCCACTTTTATATTCCTTAAAAGCGCCAGGACTTCCTCTTCTTTAGTCATCATAGTTTCTATAACTACCCTACTTGTTTCCCTTATCTTACACAATTCAATATCCTTCTCCTTAGTGAATACCGAAGAAAAGAAATTGTTCAAAATCTCCCCCATCTCTTTTGGCTCCACACATAGCTGTCCGCTCGATTCGCTAAGGGAACAATTTTATCCCTCACTATCCTTTTGCTATTAATATAACTGTAGAAACCATTTGGATTTATTTTCACTTTACTTGCCAAAGCAACCTCATATCTTCTTTTAGCTTTTCTAATTTCTTTCTTAAGATTCTTTTTACATTCTTTATATTTCTCGAGCACCTCACTTACTCCATGCTGCCTATATTTATTGTAGATCTCTCTTTTTCCTAACCAAGTTTCCAATATCCCTTGAAAACCATGGCTCTCTCAAACTTTTAACCTTTCCTTTCACCCTAACAGGAACATAAAGATTCTGTAACCTCAAAATTTCTCCTTTAAATGACCTCCATTTCGCTATGACACCCTTCCCATAAAATAAATTGTCCCAATATACTCCTTCCAAATTCTTTCACATCTCCTCAAAGTTAGCCTTTCTCCAATCAAAAATCTCAACCCTGGGTCCAGTCCTATCCTTCTCCATAATTATATTGAAACTAATGGCATTGTGATCACTGGACCTGAAGTGCTCCCAAACATATACCTCTGTCACCTGACCTATTTCATTCCCTAACAGAAGATCCAACACTGCCCCTTCTCTAGTTGGTACCTCTATGTATTGCTGCAAAAAGTACACTGCAGATGCTATGGTCAAATCAACACCTACAAACAAGCTGGAGGAACTCAGCAGGTTGGGCAGCATTTGTTGAAACGAGCAGTCAACGTTTCAACAGATGCTGCCCGACCTGCTGAGTTCCTCCAGCTGCAAAAAACTATCCTGCACACATTTTACAAACTCCAAACCATCCAGCCCTTTTACAGTATGGGCTTCCCAGTCTATGTGTGGAAAATTAAAATCTCCCACAATCACAACCCTGTGCTTACTATAAATATCTATCTCCTTGCAAATCTGCTCCTCCAATTCTCGCTCCCCATAGGTGGTCTATAATACACCCCTATAAGTGTTACTGCACCTTTCCCATTCCTCAATTCCACCCAAATAGCCTCCCTAGTTGAGCCCTCTAATCTATCCTGCCAGAGCACCGCTATAATATTTTCTCTGACAAGCAATGCAACACCTCCCCCTCTTGTCCCTCCGATTCTATTGCACCTGAAGCAACAAAATCCAGGAATATTTAGTTGCCAATCACACTCTTCTGCAACCATGTTTCACTAATAGCTACAACATCATATTTCCAGGTATCAATCCGTGCTCTAAGCTCTTCCACCTTTCTTACAATGCTACTAGCATGAAAATAAATGCATTTAAGAAATTCTCCACCTTTTACTCTTTGTTTATCACTAACGGTGCAAATAACTTTACTATCTTCTTTTTCTTCCTTCTCCCATACATCTGTTCCTACACTCTGGTTCTCCTCCCCCCTGTATCTAGTTTAAATCCACTGGAGCCTCTCTAGCAAACCAGTTCAGATGTAAACCGTCCCGCCACAACAGGCCCCACCTTCTCTGGAAAACTACCCAATTATCTATAAATCTGAAGCCCTCCCTCCTGCACCATGTCTTCAGCCACGTGTTGATCTACATTATTTTACTATTTCTAAACCCGCCTGCATGTGGCACCGGTAGCAATCTGGAGATTGCTATTCTGGAGATCCTGTCCTTTAACGGCGCCTAACTCCCTGAACTCACCTTTCAGGACCTCCTCACTCACCCTACCCACATCATTGGTCCCTACATGGACCACAATGTCCGAATGCTCACCCTCCTTCTTGAGAATACTGAGAACTTAATCCGAGATATCGCGAACCCTGGCACCAGGGAAGCAACAGACCATCCGGGATTCTTGGTCTTAAACTCTCTTATCACCTCCAGATCATTGCACAACATCCAATCCAGTACAGCTGATCCCCTAGTGGGCATAACAACAAGCTGTTCTAAAAAGCCATCCCTTAGACATTCTACAAATTCTCTCTCTTGAGGTCCAGTACCGGCCTGGTTTTCCCAATCCACTTTCATGTTAAAATCCCCAACAATTATCATGGCATTGCCCTTCTGACACGCCTTTTCTGTCTCCTGCTGTAATTTGTAATCCACATCCTGGCTACTGTTTGGAGGCCTGTATACAACTGCTATTAGGGTCCTTTTACCCTTACCATTTCTTAATTCAACCCATAGAGACTCTACACCTTCCGATCCTATGTCATCTCTTTCCAAAGATTTAATATTATTTCTCGTGCACAGAGCCACACCACACCCTCTGCCTACTGACCTATCTTTCGAATACACCGTAAATCCTTGGACGTTCAACTCCCAATGGCAGCCATCCTTCACCCAAGTTTCAGAGATGGCCACATCATCGTATTTGCCAATCTGTAGTTAAATTTCAAGATCATCCATTTTATTCCTTATGCTGCATGCATTCAAATATAACACTCTCAGTCCGGTATTTGTTGCTTTCTGTTTTAACTGCACCACACCTCTATTGCCCTGTAACTCATCCCACTGGCTGTGATTATGCCTGATCGCCTGCCAGTTCATTCTATCATCTCTGTTGCACACTATCTTTGATTTATTTGTTTTCCTCTTCCTTAGTCCTATCATTCTGGTTTCCATCCCCTGCCAAATTAGTTTAAACCCTCCCTAACAGCTCTATTAAATGTGCCCACTAGGTTCTGCTGTAACCTGCCAACTTCCCACACTATCCACAATACCTCAAACCTTCGTGTCATCTGCATATGTCCTTCCACGTCTCATCCAAATTACTTGCAGTATTTATTTATAATGCAAATAGTCTTTCAGCAAAGAGTGCTACTTTAGAGAACACGATTATGTTCTTAATCAAATTAATCTTCAATATTCTGATAAATAAGTATCAATCAAACTTCCCAGGCAAGTAGAGACAATACAGATAACTGATGTACCTTATTCAGTGTAATTATATTATTGGCAGTTACTGCAAGGAGTCCAACATCTGAAGGCCTGTAAGAATGGAACAAAATACACGTGACCAACACAGAAACACACGTTATCATCTTCTACACATGTGACTGGCAAATCATTTCTTACTTTAGTTTGATTACTTGATTGTAAAGTTGCAAAGCGTCATCATTCCGTCCTTGAAGCTGCATAACATAGGCCATCTGGGCATGAATTATTGCCAGTTCAGCATCAATTTCCTCGTCACTTATATCCTACAATGAAAATTCAGCATGTTTCACTGCAAAATCACAGGGAACATAAATCAGTATTTGAATAGATTTTCCAGAATGTGTTATATGTGTGAGTTATATGTACTTGTACAAAAGCTGGATGAACTCAGCAGGTCAGGCAGCCCTCCGTCTCGGCCTGAAACGTTGACTGCTCATTTCAACGGATGCTGCCCGACCTGCTGAGTTCATCCAGATTTTGTATGTGTTGATTTGACCACAGCATTTGCAGTGTACTTTGTGTTTAGTTATATGTACTGTTGTGCACCTTGATCTGGAGGATCATTTGGTTATACACATGTGTACAGTTGAATGACAATAAACTTGAACTCAAAAGAAAGCTTCTGGCACATTGCCCTTCTGAAATCAAAGTAGTGAGTATTGGAGCTAGAAAGTTGAAGCTGAAGTTCAACTTCATGGATAGACATATCAGAATGGGAATGGGACATGGAATTAAAATGTGTGGCCACTGGAAGATCCTGGTTTCTCTGGCAGACGGAGCGTAGGTGTTCAGCTTCAGGTGTTCATCCATGGCCTCCTCTACTGTCAAAATTATCCATGGCCTCCTCTACTGTCAAGATGAAGCCACACTCAGGTTGGAGGAACAACACCTTATATACCGTCTGGGTAGCTTCCAACCTGATGGCATGAACATTGACTTCTCTAACTTCCATTAATGCCCCTCCTCCCCTTCGTACCCCATCCCTGATTTATTTATTTTTCCCCCTCCCCTTTTTGTTTTCTCTCTGCCCATCACTCTGCCTGTCCTCCATCTCCCTCTGGTGCTCTCCTCCCCCTTTCTTTCTCCCTAGGCCTCCCGTCCCATGATCCTTTCCCTTCTCCAGCTCTGTATCCCTTTTGCCAATCACCTTTCCAGTTCTCAGCTTCACCCCACCCCCTGGTCTTCTCCTATCATTTTGCATTTCCCCCTCTTCCTGCTACTATCAAATCTCTTACTATCTTTTCTTTCAGTTATTCCTGTCGAAGGGTCTTGGCCCGAAACGTCAACAGTGCTGCTTCCTATAGATGCTGCCTGGCCTGCTGTGTTCCACCAGCATTTTGTGTGTGTTGCTCGAATTTCCAGTATCTGCAGATTTCTTTGTGTTTGCTTTTTAAAGAATCTATCTGCCTCTGCTGCCTTGAATGCACCCAATGACTTGACCTCTACAGCCATTTGTGGCAACAAATTCCATAGATTCACCACTATCTAGCTAAAGAAATTTCTCATCTCTGTTCTAAGAGGACACAGCTCTACTCTGAGGCTGTGTCCTCTGCTCTTAGATTTCCCCATCATAGGAAACATCAAAACATCAATTCTAATACTTATATCAAAGACCACCCTATAGTCCACAAGATTTAGAGGAACAAATTTATAAAGGTAATCACAGACTGCTGCAAGAAATGAAAAGTTCTAATAGTAGGTGATTTTAACTTTCCACATATTCCCTGGGACTCCCATCCTGTAAAAGGAATAGATGGGTTAGAGTTCGTCAAATGTGTTCAGGAAAGTTTCCTTAATCTGTGTACAGGAGAGTTCCATAATCAGTACATTGAAGTCTCAACGAGAGTGTGCAATACGTGATCTGCTAATAGGGAATGAGACAGGGCAGATGGCAGAAGTTTGTGTAGAGGAACACTTTGCATCTAGTGGTCATAATGCCATTGGTTTCAAAGTAAATATGCAAACAGGTAGATCTGGTCCATGGGTTGAGATTCTAAATTGGAGAAAGGCCAATTTTGATTATATCAGAAAGGATCTGTCTAGTGTGGATTGGGACAGGCAAAGGTGCACAGGCAAAGTGGGCAGCATTCAAAAGTGAAATTTTGAGAGTACAAAGCTCGTACGTGCCTTTCAGAATGAAAGTTAAAGATAACAGTGTAAGAAACCTTGACTTTCAAGAGATACTGAGGACCTGATTAAGAAAAAAAAAATGGAGGTGCATAGCAGGTATAGGCAGTTAGGAACAAATGAGATGCTATGGAGTAGGTAATGCCCTGGTTAAGATTTTTTTACTGCAGTGCTGTTGGTATTTCACTTTAGCAGTTCTGTAAGAGCAGTCGTTCTTCTTTAAGCCTGTTTGGGTTTGACCTAAGATAAGAAGAAGCTTTGTTGTTCGACTTAGGAATGTGGTATCCACCAATCACGGTGGTGGAATTGGGAGAAGGTTCTGGAGAACGTTGGTGTGGGGAGATCATTTTTTTTGCGGGAGCTGGAAGACGACAGGAGGGAAGATGGCTGAGGTTGCCGTCCCAGTTGCACAAGGTGCTTTGTGCAGATGAATGGCTTCAAGAAGGAAGGACCAATACTCCTGTGGGAGACCTGTTTGTTCGAGATAGATTTCAGGTGACATTCAGAAGGTGATACGTGCTGTCACGCAGACCAAGGGTTCAGCGCGCGAGTGACAGTCAAGTTCAAGATGAACTCCAATTAAATATACAAACGTTTAACATTTGGCTGTTTAAGAATAATAGGTATTTTTCATCTTTCTATAAGTAACTGTTTGCTTAAGCTAACATTCTTAAATATACTTTATAATTGTATGCAGTGTACAATCTGTTATTTCTTGCTGATGGTGATTGCTAGGAGCAGTAAATCACACAGCATTCACACAAAACAGGGATTTGGCAGGACCAAAATCGTATACACGCTGGATATATGAAGCCCAAGAAAGATGGGGTTCTCGCTGCAGAATCCAACAGATGCCCAATAAAAAGGGGTTTCAAGTATAAGAAATGCAAGAGAGCACCTAAGAAAGAAATCAGGAGAGCTCAAATAAGGCATGAAGTTGCCCTAGCAGACAAGCTGAAGGAGAATCCTTTGAGATTCTACAAATATGTTAAGAGCAAACTGATTGCAAGGGGCAAAATTGGTCCTCTGGAAGATCAAAATGATAATCCATATATGGAGTCAAAAGAGATGGGGAAGATCTTAAATAATGTTTTTGTATCTGTTTACTTAGGAAACAGACATAGAGACTATAGAAGTGATGAAAAGCAACATTGCCTTCATGGACTCTCTACCGATCACCAAGGATGAGATGTCTGCTGTCTTGGGGTAAATTAGAGTGGATAAGTCCCCATGGCCTAACAAGGTGCTCCTCGATCCTACAGGAGTCAAGTGTAGAAATTACTGGGGCTCTAGCAGAGATTTAAATCATGCTTCACTACAGGTAAGATACCAGAGGATTGGAGGAGGATAGCTAATGTTGTTGTGCTGTTTAAGAAAGGTTCTGAAAATAAACCAAGAAATTACAGGTCTCCGAGCCTGGCATCAGTAGTGGGAAACTTATTGATAGGTATTCTAAGGAACCAGATATATGAGCACTTGGATAGGCATGCACTGATTAAGGATCATCAGCAAGGCTTGGTGCGTGTTACGTCATATCTAACCAATCTTAGAGTTTTCCAAGGAAGTTACTTCAGGAGGGCACGGAGCGACCACTCCCCACTGAACATCGACGGCTCCTCGGTAGAGATCATTAAGAGCACCAAATTTCTTGGTGTTCACCTGGCGGAGAATCTCACCTGGTCCCTCAACACCAGCTCCATAGCAAAGAAAGCCCAGCAGTGTCTCTACTTTCTGCGAAGGCTGAGGAAAGTCCATCTCCCACCCCCCATCCTCATCACATTCTACAGGGGTTGTATTGAGAGTATCCTGAGCAGCTGCATCACTGCCTGCTTCGGAAATTGCACCATCTAGGAGGTCACCAGGAGACGCTCATGGAGTGAGTACTGTTTCAGATTCGCTCCATAACCTTTACTTTTCTTAACCTATGATCACCCTTATTTAACTTACTTTTACCTACACCAAAAGATTCTTGCTACTTTTTTGGACTTATCTTTAAGAGTGTCCTGTGAATTTTGAAGAAATGAGTACAGAAATGGCTTTAAGATCTAAAGGGCGAGACCCTGGGAAAGATTCTAACGGCAACGGAAAGAAAAAAAAAGACCGATCCTAAGCGTACTGAATTGACATGATATGTTATTGGAGCTTTTAAATGAAAAATTTGAAGAACAACGACAAACTTTCAAACAAGATCTAAAGGCTTTCCAGGTTTCTATGGATAAGACCAATTCAGTAGTTAAACAGCAGCAAGCTCTAATCGTAACTTTGCAAGAGGACGCTTGGAAGCGAGACTTGATAATCGAAAAACTGGAGCAGAAATTATCTTCGACGATTAAACAGGTGGAAACACTTAAAGCTAAGAGTGTCGACTTTGAAAATCGGTCCAGAAGACAGAACTTACGCATACTTGGTCTCCTGGAAGGTATTGAACAGGGGGATCCCTCGAAGTATTTTGCTCAACTTTTAAAGGATGCGTTCCCTTCTGTATTCCCAGACAGTCCTCTGTAACTTGATCGCGCCCACAGAATTATGCGCCGATCATCAAGTTCTTCATCTAAACCACCTGTTGTAATTGTTCGATTTCATTATGTGCATGTCAAAGAGCAACTTATTCGTGTGGTTCAGCGTTTAGGGATGGTTAAATTCAAAGATTTCGAGTTTAGATTAGTGGAGGATTTTAGCCCAGAAGTAATGAAGGCAAGGCTTCTTTTTAAACCTCTGATGTCTGAATGTTATGAGAAAAATCTAAAACCAGCGCTTTTATACCCTGCGAAGCTTAGAATCTCGCCTCCGAATGCACCACGGCGTGTTTTTCTCTCCACATCTGAGGCTCGAAGCTTTCTGGATGAGAATTATCCTACTGCTTTGGACTCTCGTTTATAATAAATGAGTGAATTTGATCGTTACAAGATAGTTATTCCATCTGCAATTGGTTGTAATTATGATATTATAGCCATCTCTGATCATACTCCATTGAAACTTTCTATTAAATTTATGGATACAGCTTCTAGTGTTAGGCAATGGTGATTTGATTCTACCTTACTGCAAGATCCGGATTTCATTAAATTTATGAAGGAACAGATCGATTTCTTCTTTTCAACTAATTCCACGGATGATATTTCTTGCTGAACACTTTGGGACACTTTTAAAGCATATATACGTGGACAGATTATCTCTTATTCTGTTGGTTTGAGAAAACGTATTAAGAAGGAAATTCTTATATTGGTTGATAAAATTAAAGAAATTGACAAGAAATATTCGACTGCTCCTAGTAAGGAGCTTTACAAACAAAGGGTTGAACTTCAAATGGTACACAGTTTATTACTTACATCTTCGATTGAAAATCAATTAATGAAAACCAGATCTGATTTTTATATACCGTAGATTCCGGATTATAAGCCGCTACTTTTTTCCCATGCTTTGAACAGCTTTGAACACTGCGGCCTTTACTACAGTGCGGCTAATGCATGGTTTTTTTTCATGCCGCCAAAAACATTTTGCCTCATAACAGTAGACCAATAAAATTGATGAGTAGTTCACAGAGGTCCAATGAAATTGTACGATAAATCAAGCGCACTTTCACAATTAAATTATTATAAATCAGTCATTTGTACTCACCCTCATCAACATGGAAAACACTCGAAGAAAAGCATTGTGCTGCCTTTATGGCAGTTATTTAGTTTATAATATTTTTGCTTAGTAATTCATTTGTTAGTATTTTCAAGTTAAAGTTAGAAGTGTTTTAAGTATATTTGTTTTCTGTACTACATCCCGGGGTGCTATGACGTCACATCCGGTTTCGCCGCGTCTTGTGGGGAAAATACCGGTTTGCGATAAACGGAAAGGAGGGGGCGAGCGCATTAGACCCGCGCGAGAACGCTGCAAACATATGATGCAGCTTTTAAGTTAAAGGCGATCAATAACTTTTCCTGGTAGGCTGCAGTATATATTTTTTTACCAGTCGTTAGGAGATATTGGAATGTATACGCAACGTAATTTGTGTGTTACCGATACGTATGTATATTTAAAAGTAGCCGTGTTACAGGCACGGTTCGAAAAAAAGCATTTGCAATATGTATTTGTTTATGTTACCATACGGATTTAATTAAAAGTTAAAAAATCCTCACGTGTAATATCTTTCTGTGTAAATATCTCATATTACAACGTGGGACACCTGCGGCTTAAAATCCGGTGCGGCTTGTACAAGTACAAAATTGATTTTCTTTCTAAAATTAGAGCCTGCGGCTTTTAATCAGGTACGCTCTGTAGTCCGGAAGCTACGGTACATAGTGATAAATCGGGTAAACTGTTAGCTAATCAATTGAAGAATGCTTTGGTTAAACGTCAAATTAATAAGATTCGTCAACATAATGGTGAATTGACAGTTAACCATGATGAGATAAACAAATCTTTTCAAGATTTTTATACCTCGCTGTATTATTCTGAATTCCCTCATGATCATAATACCATGTATGATTTTCTTGGGAAATTGAATTTTCCAAAATTATCATCAGATGTTCTTTCAGTATTAGAAACTCCTATTACGGATGCAGAAATTAAAGGGGTTATTTCCTCTATGAATTCTGGGAAAGCACCAGGTCCAGATGGGTATACAGTGGAATTTTTTAAGTGTTTTTCCTCTACTCTTTCTCCTTGGTTATGCAGGGTTTTTGAAGAAGCAATTAGATTGGGTAAACTGCCACAATCTTGTTATAGAGCTTCCATTTCTTTAATATTGAAAAAAGATAAAGACCCTACTGACTGTGCATCCTAAAGACCAATATCCTTATTGAATGTAGATTCCAAGATCTCTTCCAAGTTACTGGCGTCCAGGCTGGAGAAGGTATTACCTCAAATTATCTCGGAAGATCAAACTGGTTTTATTAAAAATCGCTATTCTTTTTTCAATATTAGGAGATTATTGAATATTGTTTATACTCCTTCACGTAGCACCTCAGAATGTGTCATTTCATTAGATGCGGAGAAAGCATTTGATAGAGTTGAATGGCCATACTTATTTACTGTGCTTGAGAAGTTTAATTTTAGTTCGACATTTATTTCCTGGATTAAACTGATATATCATACTCCAGTAGCCTCGGTTTTTACTAACAATCAAAGATCTCCCTTTTGTCGTTTATTTCGGGGTACTAGACAAGGCTGTCCTCTTAGTCCATTATTATTTGATATTGCTTTAGAACCTTTGGCAATTGCTATGAGAGAATCACCGAACATTTTTGGCATTACTCGTGGAATGGATATACATAAGTTATCATTATACGCAGATGATTTTTTATTATTTATTTCTGATCCTGAGAAATCCATTCCTGCAGTTATATCATTGTTGGCTCAATTTAGTAATTTTTCCGGGTATAAATTACATCTTAGTAAGAGTGAATTGTTTCCTTTAAATAGACAGGTTCCAATTTATGGAAATTTACCTTTTAAATTAGTTAATGACTCTTTTATATACTTAGAGATTAAAATTACAAAAAATTATAAGGAGTTATTTAAGGTTAATTTTTTACCCTTAATTGATCAGATTAAATGTTTGTTCACTAAATGGTCACCATTATCTTTATCTCTGATAGGTCGGATTAATGCTATTAAGATGATTATTTTACCCAAGTTTTTATATATATTTCAAGCGATACCAATTTTTATTCTGAAATCTTTTTTTTGCTAATGTTGATTCAAAACTTTCCCCATATATATGGCAAAATAAAAATCCTAGATTAGGTAAAAAATATTTACAGAAGGCAAGGAAGGAAGGTGGATTGGCATTGCCTAATTTTAGATTTTATTATTGGGCAGTTAATATCCGATATTTGATATGTTGGTTAAAGGATTGGGATTTATCTTTTAGCCCTCATTGGGTGAACCTGGAAACTAAATCTGTACAAGGATTTTCATTGGGTTCTATTTTAGGGTCTTCTCTTCCCTTTGCTCTTTCTAAATTGCAGAAACGAATTGACAATCCGATAGTTAAACATACTTTACGTATATGGTTTCAATTTCGGAAATTTTTTGGGTTGAATCAGTTTGTTTTAACTATTCCTATTGTATCCAATTTCTTTTTTTATCCTTCTATTATAGACCAAGCTTATTCAGCTTGGAAGACTAAAGGATTACTACAATTTTCCGATTTATTTTTGGATAATTGTTTTATGTCTTTTGAACAATTATCTAATAAATATAATTTGCCTAGATTTCATTTTTTTTGATATTTACAGATTAGGAAATTCTTAAATACTGTACTTCCTACCTTTCCAAATCTTGAGTCTTCGGGTATTTTGGAGAATTTGTTAGAACTAAATCCTTCTCAGAAAGGTGTAATATCAAAACTCTACAATATAATTATGAAAATACGTTCAGAGCTCTTCTATAAGATTAAAAATGATTGTGAAAGAGAACTTAACCTTACTATCCCTATTGAGAATTGGATAAAATTCTTCAATTAGTCAATTTATCATCTATATGTGCTAAATATTCATTAATACAGTTTAAAGTTGTGCACAGGGCTCATATGTCCAAGGATAAATTGGCTCATTTTTATTCCTATATAAATCCTATTTGTGACAGTGTCTTTAACTCATATGTTTTGGTCATGTCCGCTTTTGAAAAAATATTGGAAAGACATTTTTGATATTATTTCCACGGTATTGAACATTGATTTACAACATCCTATTACTGCAATTTTTGGTTTACCAATGATGGACTCAATCCATTTATCTTATTCTGCTTGTCAAATGATTGCATTTCTTACATTAATGGCTAGAAGATCTATTTTGTTGAATTGGAAAGAAATTAATCCCCCTACCATATTTCATTGGCTTTCTCAAACTATGTTATGTCTAAATTTGGAGAAAATTAGAAGTGTTGTATTTGACCCTTCTATTAAATTTGAAAAGACATGGAGACCATTTATTCAATATTTTCATATGATGTAATGAGACCCTGTTCCAAACCTATTTGTTTTTCCAGTTTTGATTATACATATGTTGAGAGGATTGGAGTTGGCGACACTGATGATTTTGTATTTTTTTTATAGATATTATAAACAGCCCATTTTTTTAATTATTTTTTTTCTCTTTTTTTCTTCTTTTTTTCTCTTTATTAGTTATTAGGTTGTTAGATTAGTTTTCTAGCATAATTTTTTTTTCTTTTTTGTTTTTTTAATATATATATTATGATATAACCTAGTTTTGCTTTGTTTATATGTTATTTGTATCATTCATGATTTGGGAAGACTTAATTATATTGTAACTATTGCTTGTGTATCCTTTCATGTTCAGTATAAATTTGTAAGTTTGTAATCCCACTATCTATGTATTAATCTTATTATGTTGATATTAATAATAATAATAATAAGATTGAAAAAGAAAAGAAAGGAAATTGCACCATCTCGGATCACAAGACCCTGCAGCAGATACTGAGGTCAGCTGAGAAGATCATCGGGGTCTCTCTTCCCACCATTAAGGACATTTACACTACACGCTACATCCGCACAGCAAACAGCATTATGAAAGACCTTACGCACCCCTCATACAAACTCTTCTCCCTCCTGACATCTGGGAAAAGGTACCGAAGCATTCGAGCTCTCATGACCAGACTATGTAACAGTTTCTTACCCCAAGCTATCAGACTCCTCGACACCCAGAGCCTGGACTGACATCTTACTGCCCTATTGGCATGCTTATTATTTATTGTAATGCCTGCACTGTTTTGTGCACTTTATACAGTCCTGAGTAGGTCTGTAGTCTAGTGTTGTTTTTTTCTGTGTTGTTTTTTACGTAGCTCAGTCTAGTTTTTGTACTTTGTCATGTAACACCATGGTCCTGAAAAAACATTGTCTTATTTTTACTATGTACTGTACCAGCAGTTATGGTCGAAATGACAATAAGTGACTTGACTTGAAATAGATGAAGCCAACAAGGCAGTGGATGTTGCCTGCATGGACTTAGCAAGGTAGACATAGAGACCCTCATGGCAGGTTGATCAAGAACGTTCAGTTGCTTGACATTCAAGATGCGGTAGTAAATTGCATTAGACATTTGCTTTGTGGGAGATGCCAGAGATGGTTGCCTCTGATAAAAGGCTATGATTAGTGAAGTGACACAGTGATTGGTACTGGGCTGTTGCTGTTTGTCATCTCCATCAATGATCTAGAAGATAATGTGATTAACAGCAAATGACAGCAAGATTGGTATTGTAGTGGACAGCAAGGAAGATTATCAGAGCATGCAGCAGGATCTGGACCAGCTGGAAAAACAGGTTGGAAATTGACAGATGGAATTTAATACAAACTGTACAAGGTGTTGCACTACAGTAGAACCAACCAAACTACATCTTACACAGTGAATGGTAGGGCACTGAAGATTGCTGTAGAAAAAAGGGATCTGGGAATACAGGTTCATAATTGATTGAAAGTGATGTCACAGGCAGATAGGGTAATAAAGAAAGCTTTTGGCACATTGGCCTTCATAAATCAAAGTATTGAGTACAGGAGATAGAATGAGCGCAAGTGGTGCATTTAGGCTCGATTTCAAAGTTTAAGTGAAATTTGGACAGGTACATGGATGATAGGGGAACAGAAAGCTATGGTCCTGCTGCAGGCTGATGGGAGTAGGCAATTGAAATGGTTTGGCACAAGCTAGATTGGCCAAAGAGCCTGTTTCTGTGCTATGACTCTGTAACAATGTGGTGAGACTTTACTACCATCTGTTCCAATCAGGAGCATGGAGTTTCTTCTACAAGTTAAAATTTACTATTTCATATCAGTTAATGCAGAAAGATATGTTTTTTTAATGCCACAATATGGGGGGATTCTGTCAAATCAATTTAACACCTATTTCATTGCATGCAATTAATGCCAAAAAAAAGTTTGCACAAGAATCAAAGGACCTTCATTGTCTGGAATACTCACAGTATCTTCTGAAAATGACTGCCGACAGAGTTCTAAATCAAAAGAGAGAAAATACACAGAATTAGAAAAGTAGTAATTTTAATTACCCCTTCTTGGTGGCGTATGCAGGGGGGAGGAAATGAGTGAAAATCTGAAGTAAGAAATGCGCTGGAAATATTCTACAGGTCAGACAACATCTATGAAGGAGGAAACAGGGGTCATGTTTCAAATCAATGACCCTTTACCAAAACTAGAAGAGTAAGATTTTTCCAATTTTTCTGGCATCTTGGCCCCAGAGTAACACTGCTTTGTTTGGCTGTACTCATGGGCATTCATGAACAGTTGAATGATAATTTTGGAAATAAAAGGGTTATCATACTAGGAACATCTGAGAGTCTGGGTCTGTACTCACTGGAATTTAGTAGGATTAGAGGGGATCTCAGTGAAACCTTACTAATGTTGAAAGACCTAGAAAGAGTGGATGTGAAAAGGATGTTTTCCATGGTGAGGGAGTCTGGGACAAGAGCGCACAGCCTCAGAACAAAAAGGTGTCCATTTAAAAAGAGATGCAGAGAAATCACCCGGACAAATTTATCCCTAACATCCAGCAAGAGATCCCTGAACATCGACAACATGTCCATAGTACATTTCCCTGCAAAAACATCATCCGCAAGTTCTAGCCTTATAGCCTCATAATTTGCCCTTCCCCAATTAAAAATTTTCCTGTCCTCTCTGATTCTATCCTTTTCCATGATAATGTTAAAGGCCAGGGAGCTGCGGTCACTGTCCCCCAGATGCTCACCCACTGAGAGATCTGTGACCTGACCTGGTTCATTACCTAATACTAGATCTAGTATGGTATTCCCCCTAGTCGTCCTGTCAACCTACTGTGGCAGGAACCCATCCTGAACACACATAACAAACTCTGCCCCATCTAAACCATTGGAACCAATCAGGTGCCAATCAATATTAGGGAAGTTAAAGTCACCCATGATAACAACTCTATTATTTTTGTACCTTTCCAAAATCTGCCTCCCAATCTGCTCCTTGATATCTCTGCTGCTACCAGGAGACCTACAGAATACTCCCAATAGAGTAACTGCTCCCTTCCTGTTCCTGACCTCCACCCATACTGACTCAAAAGAGGATCCTGCTACATTACCCACCCTTTCTGTAGCTGTAATAGTATCCCTGACCAGTAATGCCACCCCTCCTCCCCTTTTTCCTCCCTCTCTATCCATTTTAAAGCACTGAAATCCAGGAATATTGAGAATCCATTCCTGCCCTGGTGCCAGCCAGGCCTCTGTAATGGCCACTAAATCAAAATTCCATGTATGTATCCAAGCTCTCAGTTCATCACCTTTGCTCCTGATGCTTCTTGCATTGAAGTACACACACTTTAGCCCTTCTACCTTACTACCTTTACACCCTTTATTCTGTTTCTCTTTCCTCAAAGCCTCTTTATATGTTAGGTCTGGCTTTACTCCATGCACTATACTTGCAGCTCTCGCATGACCTTTATCCTCCTGCACCTCACTATCTGCTCTAACACTCTGGTTCCTCTCCCCCTGCAAATCTAGTTTAAACCCCCCAGAGCAGCACTAGCAAACCTTCCTGCAAGGATATTCGTGCCCCTCCAGTTCAGGTGCAACCCGCCCCGTCGGAACAGGTTCCACCTTCCCTGGAACAAGGCCCAATTGTCCATATATACTCATTTAGGTGGGGGAAAAAGGAGTGAATGAATGAATAAAAAAGAATAGTTGAGTAATATAAAATCCACATTATAATAAGTATTTCTCGAGATAGGTATATCACTGTCTATTTTTGCTTCTGTTTAGCTTCTCAACACTTTTAAAGTTAGCCAAACCTTATGGCTCTTCTGGAGGGGGTGAGGGCTGTCTTCGGAAAACTCCCAGTCTCTTCCTGATATATTTCTGTCGTCTTCCTCCCGTTCCCTGCTTTCTCGATTCTCTCACTATTTCCCAAGAAGAGCGGGATAACTGCTCAGCCTGGCTTTCCCTCAGTCTGATCACGCTGACGGGCAACTCTCTAGCCTTCATGTCTGTAGACGCTTCTTCCACTATCTGATACATTTGGACCCCATCTTCATAAAACACTCGCAGATTAGTAGGGTACGGAGTTTGGAATCTAATCTTTCCTTGCTTTAATATTCGCTTTACTTCAGAGTATTCTTTACGTTTCTGCAGGACTGCCGGGGGGAAATCTTGATCAAAATATATCAATTTCCTGTCCAAAAACACCCTATTCTTTCCCCAGGCCCTTCGTAGAATCTCTGCTTTGGTATTGTATCGAAGGAATATAATTACTATTGAGCGAGGCTTATCTTCTCTGTCTTCAGTAGGCCGCGGGTGAGCGCACGATGCACCCTCTCAATTTCAAGCTCCATAGTCAAAGGAATCTCCAGCACATCCTGCAGCAACTTTCGTAAAAACTCCATCATAGACAAACCCTCCGCTCCTTCGGGAACATTGTATATCCTGATATTTTTCCATCATGATCTTCCCTCCTGGTCAATCAGTTTACTTTCTTGTTGATTTAATATTTTTATCGTCTTACTTAGTATCCGTTCTACGTTTTGCATGCGATCTTCCACGTTCTCAATTCGTGTCTCTGCCACCACTATTTTTTGATTGATGTTGGCAAGTTCTGACTTGATATTATTTAGTTGCTGTTTTATATCTTTTTGGAATCCCCGTACCTCTTCCAGAATTTTTATCGTATTTGCTGCTTCACCTAAACGAGGCTGTCAGCCTTGCTACCATGCATTCGCATAGGAGAGCCACTTGTTGCACCACTCTTGGCCATAGGCTCCGCAGAGATGCTTTTTTTAATCTCCATTCTTTTTCCCCATTCTTGCCCCCCCTTATCAATTCAGATATTTTCGAAAGATCTTATATTTGATGGATTTTTCCCGAGGAGCTATTTACTTAAGCTGCCATTCTGGACGATGACGTCACCGGAATTCCGCAGTCATTTCTAATATTATTAACATATACTAAGTGTTCATTTTAATTTTTTGCAAACTATACTTACCCTCAGCTTTCTGAAGTTTATTCATAGCCAAAGACAGCTTTCCTTCACCAATCAGCGTGCAAGCAGCATTGTAACACAGTTCATAGGAAGTTTCAGGTAGGCCCAAATCCTCCTGTGAAATAAAGTTAAATAGCATTGCACTTTTGCTCTTTCTTTATGCATTACTAATTTAAACATATGCATATTCAAAGATTAAAAGTGCATTTATTATCAAAGAATATATAAATTTAACAACCTTGATATTTGTTTGCTTGCAGGCAGTCACAAAAGAGGAACTGAAAAGAACCCAATTTAATAAAGACCAACCACCACCCCCAGTGCCCACAGAGAATGAAAAAAAAACTAAATCTTGCAAACAATAGAAGTGAGCAACAACAGCATTCCGAACCAAAGTGAGTCTTTGGATTAATTTTTTTTTGTAATTTATCTTTTTTATTGAAGTTCATCATCAAACAAACATTTCCATAAGATGTATTTCAGACATTGTACATATATATCAGAGTCTTTGGATTAAAAGCCCCGGAGTAGCTCAGAGTAGGCCCAAAACCTCAGTATTAGTGGGCCAAATCGCCATAAAGTTCACAGACATAAAGTACAGCAGCCAGGGACAATCTCACAGTCTTAGTGTCACGGAGAGTTCACACCTCGAGTTCACGTTGCCCTCACTCGTCTCTTCATTGTGATGATAGTTTACCACAATTTACTTTAAAAAATTGTTATCCATAATGCTTTTAATCTAATTCCTTTGCTTTTGAACCACCAATAACCCGTCACATGCCTTGTAAGTTTCTTAATGTGATGTATAGATTTTTATGTACTGCTACTGCCAAACAATAAATTTCACACTATATGCCAGCGATATTAAACCTGATTCTGATTGTTTGACAGGTAACAATATGTAAAACATGGCAAAGCATTTGATAGGATCCAAGATCTCTATCAGAACAGGTGGATCACAAGACTCTGGTTTGCCCCCTGCTCTGCTCACTTTACACTTATGTCTGCGTGGCCAAGCACAGCTCCAATGCCATATACAAGTTTGGCGATGACACCACTGTCACAGGCCAAACCAAAGGTGGTGACAGATCAGTATTCAGGAGGGAGATGGAAAATCTGGTTGAGTGGTGCCATAATAACAACCTTTTTCTCAATGTCAGCATGACCAAGGAGCTGATATTGACTTCATGAGGAGGAAACCAGAGGTCTGTGAGTCAGTCCTCATCAGAGAATCAAAAGTGGAGAGGGGTAGTAACATTAAATTCCTCTGAGTTACTATTTCGGAGGATCTGTCTTGGACCCAGCAGATAATTACGAAGAAAGCACAGCAGCACCTTTACTTCCCTAAGAATTTGCGAAGATTTTGCACGACATCTAAAACTTCTGTAAATGTGCAGTGGAGAGTATATTGACCGTCTGCATTGGAAACACCAATGGCCTTTTATGGCAAAGCCTACAAAAAGTAGTGGAATCAGCCTAGTCCATCACGGGTAAAGCCCTCCCCACCATTGAGCACATGTACACAAAGCGTTATCACTGGAAAGATGCATCCACACTCAAGGACCCCATCACCCAGGACATGCTCTCATCTTGCTGCTGCCATCAGGAAAGTACAGGAGCCTCAGGACTCACACTACAAGATTCAAGAAGAGTTATTACCTCTCAACCATCAGACTCTTGAACCAAAGGGAATAGCTTCAATTGCCCCAACATTGAAATGTTTCCACAACCAATGGAACACTTTCAAAGGACTCTTCATTTCATATTTTTGATATTTATTGCTTATTTATTACTACCGTAGATGTCGGATTATAAGCCGCTACTTTTTTCCCACATTTTGAACAGCTTTGAACACTGCGGCCTTTACTACGGTACGGCTAATGCATGATTTTTTTTCATGCCGCCAAAAACATTTTGCCTCGTAACAGTAGACCAATAAAATTGATGAGTAGTTCACAGAGGTCCAACGAAATTGTACGATAAATCAAGCGCACTTTCACAATTAAATTATTGTAAATCAGTCATTTGTACTCACCCTCATCAACATGGAAAACACTCAAAGCATTGTGCTGCCTTTATGGCAGTTATTTAGTTTATAATATTTTCGCTTAGTAATTCATTTGTTAGTATTTTCTAGTTAAAGTTAGAAGTACTACATCCCGGGATACTATGACGTCACATCCGGTTTCGCCGCGTCTTGTGGGAAATACCGGTTTGCGATAAACGGGAAGGTGGGGGCATTAGGCAAGCGCGAAACGCTGCTTTTAAGTTAAAGGCGATCAATAACTTTTCCTGGTAGGCTGCAGTATATATTTTTTTACCAGTCGTTAGGAGATATTGGAATGTATACGCAACGTAATTTGTGTGTTACCGATACGTATGTATATTTAAAAGTAGCCGTGTTACAGGCACGGTTCGAAAAAAAGCATTTGCGATATGTATTTGTTTATGTTACCATATGGATTTAATTAAAAGTTAAAAAATCCTCACATGTAATATCTTTCTGTGTAAATATCTCATATTACAACGTGGGACACCTGCGGCCTAAAATCCGGTGCGGCTTGTACAAGTACAAAATTGATTTTCTTTCTAAAATTAGAGCCAGCGGCTTTTAATCAGGTGCGCTCTGTAGTGCGAAATCTACGGTAATTATTTTTGTATTTGTAGTTTGCTATCTTTTGCACACTGGTTGAACGCCCATTAATACAGCCTTTCACTGATTCTATTATGGATCTATTGGATATGCCTGCAAGAAAACAAATCGCAGGGTCGTATGTGGTGACATATATATACTTTAATGATAGATTTACTTTGAAGTTTGAACGTAATTGCTGCCCAACTGCATTTTATCAGTGCAATTTAAGAAATTGTTAAGGCAGGTGACCTAGAACTTTGTGTTGAAAGTTTTAATGAAGGAAATAAACAGAGCAGTGGACTGGATGTCAATCAAATGGGTCAGCATTATGCCATAGATCCATTGTTGTTGCTCATCCTTCGGAGTCGAAGACGACCACGACTTCTGTCAGGTGGAGGGTTTGTGACTGTGGGTCCGGAGGTGACTGGTGAGGCCAATCCGGACCCTGAAAGCTCGCCCACATGTGGGACACGTGAGGGTAAGTGCTGCAGTGGAAGTGGAGGTAGCTCGAGCCTTGCACGCAACGCATTTCCTCTAAGCCTCTGAGGTGCCTCTGATTTCTGCTGCATATGCTCCTTTAGTGGTCCTGCTCCACCAGGTTGGGTGGTCCAGAGCAAGCAATTCCCAGCTATTGGGATTGATGTTGAGGTCTTTGAGGGACACTTTGAGGCAGTCTTTGAAATGTTTCTTCTGCCCTCTGAGCGCTTGCCCTGGCTCAGCTCTCCATACAGCAGCTGTTTTGGTAGTCGACTGTCAGACATCCTGACAACATGGCCAACCCATCTGGCTTGGGCTTTCTGTAGGAGAGTGTAGACGCTGTGGGTGCTAACCCGCTCCAGGACCTCCGTGTCTGGGACTTTGTCCTGCCATCATACGTGGAGAAGTCTGCGGAGGCAGCTCAAGTGGAAGTGATTGAGCTGTTTAGCGTGTCTGCTGTAGACAGTCCAGGTCTCGCTGGCATAGAGGAGGGTGGTGAGAACCACTGCTCGATAGACCTTCAGCTTGGTGGTAAGGCTGAGTCCTCTCCGCTCCCATACATTCTCACGGAGTCTCCCAAAGGCGGCACTGGCTTTGGCAATTCTGTTGCTGATCTCTGCATCTATGTTCACCACTCATGATAGAGTACTGCCCAGATAAGTAAAGCTGTCGACTGCCAGTAGCTTCTGCCCCTTTACTATGATGTGTAGTTCCTGGTAGGGCTTTCCGGGTGCGGGCTGGTACAAAACTCTGGTCTTTTTGGTGCTGATTGTAAGTCCAAAGTTGTCACAAGCTTGTGAGAAGCAGTCCATTTCTCGCTGCATCTTCTGCTCTGTGCTGGCGTTGAGGGCGCAATCATCAGCGAATAAGAGGTCTCTGACGACGGTCTCCTTTACCTTTGTAACAGCCTATAGACACCGGAGGTTGAATAGCCCACCGCCAGTCCTGTATCTGATGTGTATACCATCCTGACAATCGCGAAAGGCATCATTCAGCATAGCAGAGAAGACCATGCTAAAGACTGTAGGGACGAGAACGCATCCTTGCTTCACACCGTTCTTCACTGGGAACGCTTCTGACTCGTCACCATCATCCAAAACTTTCACCATCATGCCATCGTGGAACTGCCGAACAATCGTGATGAACCTGCTAGGGCAGCCAAACTTCTCCATTATCTTCCATAAGCCACCTCTGCTGACCGTATCAAATGCCTTGGTCAGATCGACAAAGGTCATAAAGAGGTCGCTGTGCTGCTCTTGACATTTTTCCTGGAGTTGGCGTGCAGCAAATATCATGTCAACAGTTCCACGCTCTGCACAGAAGCCACACTGGCTTTCTGGGAGGAGACCTTGCTCAAGGTGTTGGAGAAGCCGATTAAGCAGGACGCGAGCCAAGATTTTCCCAGCTATGGACAGGAGGGAGATGCCTCGGTGATTGTCACAAGACTGGCAGTTGCCTTTCCTCTTGTAGATGTGGACTATGCTGGCATCTTTCAACTGTTTTGACACCACTGACTGGGGTGTCTTTGAAGCTGCAGCCACCAATATACATGAACTGACAGATACTGTGACATCCTACATCAGTTTTTGTGAGGATGCATGTGTACCCACAAAAACTTTCCGGACCTTCGCCAACAATAAGCCATGGTTTATTCCCCAAACTCAGACATCTTTGCCAAGCTAAGGAGGACGCCCACAGGAGTGGGAATAGGGCCCTGTACAGGCTGGCCAGAAATGCACTGACCAGAGAAATCAGAGTGGCCAAGCGGTTCTACTCCGAAAAGTTGAGGAATAATTTCTCAGCTAACGACTCATTGTCGGTGTGGAGAGGCCTGCAGGAGGTCACTGGCTACAGGAGACGCCCTGCCCCCCCTGCTGAGGTTAACAAAGCTTTGGCTGACGACCTTAATATCTTTTACTGTAGGTTTGAGAGGGTCCATCTTACACCTGTCCCTCCCCCCTCTTCGGTCTCTCTTCCTGCCTTCCCTCGACCATCACTCACTGGCACTCATCCCCCAATCACTGCAATCACCTCCCCACCATCTCTGCCCAGCCCCCCTGGATCACAGCTTAGAATCAGCGAAGAAGTATGTCGACTGTTCCAGCGACTTAAGACCCGAAAATCTCCAGGCCCAGATGGGGTCTCCCCCTCCTGTCTACGAGCCTGTGCTGATCAGCTGGCTCCCATCTTCACTCAGCTCTTTAACAGATCTCTGGAGCTGAGTGAGGTTCCGACTTGCTTCAAGCACTCTACCATCATCCTGGTCCCCAAGAAACCCACCATCACAGGACTGAACGACTACAGACATGTCGCACTGACATCTGTAGTCATGAAATCCTTTGAACGCATGGTGTTGAACCACCTGAAGACCCTCACCAGCAGCCTGCTGGATCCCCTGCAGTTTGCCTACCGGGCAAATAGGTCAGTAGACGATGCAGTCAACCTGGGACTGCACTATATCCTGCAACATCTGGATCGTCCTGGGACCAATGCTCGGATGCTGTTTGTGGATTTCAGTTTGGCATTTAACACCATCGTCCCTCATACCCTCTGCTCCAAATTGTCTCACCTTGCTGTGCCACCTGACCTCTGCGATTGGATTTACAGCTTCCTGACCAACAGAAGTCAGCAGGTAAGGATGGGACCGGTCACCTCGGATATTCGAATCACCAACACCGGCGCCCCCCAGGGGTGTGTCCTCTCTCCACTGCTGTTCTCCCTCTACACCAATGACTGCACCTCCTCCAACCCCTATGTGAAGTTTGCAGACGACACTACCGTCATCGGACTCATCCAGAATAGTGATGAGTCTGCATATCGACAGCAGGTGGACCAACTGGCGCTCTGGTGCAGTCGGAACAATCTGGAGCTGAACACGCTCAAGACAAAGGAGATGATAGTGGATTTCAGGAGACATCCCCCCGCTATGTCTCCCCTCACAGTCCTCAGCAGCCCTGTGTCCACCGTGGAGAACTTCAGGTTCCTGGGAACCACCATCTCTCAGGATCTGAAGTGGGAGCAGAACATCAGCTCCATCCTGAAGAAAGCCCAGCAGCGGATGTATTTCCTGCGGCTCTTGAGGAAATACGGTCTGCCTCAGGAATTGCTGCTGCAGTTCTACACTGCAGTCATTGAGTCTGTCCTGTGCACCTCCATCATTGTGTGGTTTGGAGCCGCCACCAAGTAGGATAGAACCAGACTACAGCGCACAGTGAGGACTGCCGAGCGCATCATTGGAGCCTCCCTGCCCTCTATTGTGGACCTGTACTCTTCCAGGTTGAAGAAGAGGGCGGGGAACATCAAAAAGGACTCCTCCCATCCTGCGCACGGACTGTTTGATCTGCTTCCGTCTGGTAGACGCTTCAGATCCCTCCAGACTAAGACTAATAGGCACTGGAGAAGTTTTTTCCCTACTGCGGTCACTTTGCTGAACAGTTAACTGCCGGTTAACTGTCGGCTAACTATTACTTGGATTGCACTACCTGTATGTATAATCTATATTTTCATTTATATTTATCATTATTATTGTTATGAGCAGAGAGACAACATCTGCCGGAAGTAAATTCCTTGTATGTGCATAGGTACTTGGCGATTAAAGTCTGATTCTGATTCTGATTCTGTTGCGGGACCTTTCCTTCGTTCCACATAGACTGGAAGAGTTCAGTCGGCTTCTGCATCATGAATGGGCCTCCTGCTTTGTAGACTTCAGCAGGGATTACATCTGATCCTGGTGCCTTGCTGCAAGAAAGTTGCCTGATGGCTTTTCTGACTTCTTCTTCTGTGGGTAGGTTGTCAAGGTCCAGGTTGATCTCCACCTGAGGTAGGCAAGCAATGGCCTCATCGTTGATTTCGGCAGGGCGGTTGAGGGCCTGGTTTACCAATCTACAGACTCACACGGCCACCTTGACTAATCCTACCACCCTGCATCCTAGAGGAACTCTATAGTGCCATAGATCCATACAAGCTACAGACTCCCACAACCACCTTGCTACTCCTACCACACTGGATCCTGAAAGAGCTTCATCCCATCCTCTCAGTTTCTCCACCTATATTAAGTGCACCATGCAAATGCATGGTCAGGCATTTTACACGAGAGCCTCTGAAATGTCATCATTCTTCCTGAAACATGGTATTTGCATGGTAAATGGTAGGGCATTGAAGAATGCAGTAGAACAGTGATCTAGGAATAATGGTGCATAGTTCCCTGAAGGTGGAATCTCATGTAGATAGGGTGGTGAAGAAAGCTTTTGGTATGTTGGCCTTTGTAAATCAGAGCATTGAGTATAGGAGTTGGGATGTAATGTTAAAATTGTACAAGGCATTGGTAAGGCCGAATTTGGTGTATTGTGTACAGTTCTGGTCACCGAATTATAGGAAAGATGTTAACAAAATTGAGAGAGTACAGAGAAGATTTACTAGAATGTTACCTGGGTTTCAGCACCTAAGTTACAGGGAAAGGTTGAACAAGTTAGGTCTCTATTCTTTGGAGCACAGAAGGTTGAAGGGGGACTTGATAGAGGTATTTCAAATTATGAGGGGGATAGATAGAGTTGACATGGATAGGCTTTTTCCATTGAGAGTAGGGGAGATTCAAACAAGAGGACACGAGTTGAGAGTTGGGGGCAAAAGTTTAAGGGTAACACGAGGGGGAATTTCTTTACTCAGAGAGTGGTAGCTGTGTGGAACGAGCTTCCAGTACAAGTGGTAGAGGCAGGTTCGGTATTGTCATTTAAAGTAAAATTGGATAAGTATATGGACAGGAAAGGAATGGAGGGTTATGGGCTGTGTGCGGGTC
Source organism: Hemitrygon akajei (assembly GCF_048418815.1). NCBI lineage: Eukaryota > Metazoa > Chordata > Chondrichthyes > Myliobatiformes > Dasyatidae > Hemitrygon > Hemitrygon akajei. The sequence continues at coordinate 734,060 of NC_133136.1, read as the reverse complement.
AGTGGGACTAGGTGAGAGTAAGCATTCAGCACGGACTAGAAGGGCCGAGATGGCCTGTTTCCGTGCTGTAACTGTTATATGGTTATTATAATATAGCTTCCTTCCATCAGAGTTAAGAGGACTTAACCACATTTCATGTTTGGCTAACATCTCTGCTCTCATCCCTTCTCCTCCAAGATAGAACAAAGATCAAGATGCTTTGCTCCTCAACTTCATGCAAAAAATAAATTACACACAAAATCTCAGCATTAAACTATAAAAGATGACAATAGAAAGTAATACACCTCTTTAAAAAGGTAAATTCTCATACTTACAGGGTATGAATTTTGCCAAGTGCTTAAAGCTGCCACAACTGCAGAAAGATTGGTTTTCCTTTCCTCTTCATAGTCATCTTGTGAATTCCGAATTAAATCACGATAAACTGTTAAGCAGTCTTCATACCGTTCCAATCTGTACAACTGAATTTGCAGAAGAGGTGAAGTTAACTATAGAAAATAAAGATGCTTTTATTCCAGTAAAGATCTCAACCTGATTTGTTAAAATTTTCAAGGGATATGAAGACATTTGGTAAGTTGCTTATTCTCTATCCCTATTTGCTCAACAAGGGAGAAATCAAAAATCAACCATTTTGATGGGCCTGCAGTCACAACCGCACGAAAGCCAATTATATCCATCTTAGGCGTGTTAACCGGCCACACTAACCCGTTTTCTTGCACAAGGTTCGTATTGTGCAATGTTTTGCTTATTTCATTCTCTGTCTAAATATCTCTTATAGCAATTAGATCTTAAGAAATGGGAGCAAAATTAGACTATTCAGCACATCAAGACTGCTCTGCCATTCCATCATGGCTGACTTATTATCCCCCAACACCATTCTCCCCATAACCTTTGACATCCTGTCTAATCAAGAAACCTCCAACCTCTGTTTTAGATATACCCTATGACTTCGCCTCCACAGCCATTTGTAGCAATGAATTCCACAGATTCACCACCCTATGGCTAAAGAAATTCCTCCACATCTCTGTTCTAAAGGGACAGATCTCTGTTCTGAGGCTATACCCTCTGGACTGGGACTCACCCACTATAAGAAACAATGTCTCTACATTCACCCTATCTAGGCCTTTCAATATTCAATGGGTTTCAATGAGATCCCTTCTACCCACATTCTTCTAAAGCCAAGCAAATGCAGGCCCAAACACTGTTCATGGGTTAACCCTTTCATTCCCAGAATCATTCTCATGAATCTCCCCTGGAACTTTGCCAATGCCAGCACATCTTTTCTTAAATAAGGGGCCCAAAACAGCTCATTATACCCAAGTGCAGACTGACCAATGCCTTATAAAACTTCAGCATCACATCCTTGATCTTGTAAGACCATAAGATACAGGAGCAGAATCCGGCTATTTGGACCATCAAATCTGCTCTGCCATGGCTGATCCAAATTTCCTCTCAGCCCCAATCTCCTGCCATCTAATAGACAGACAGCAAAGAGTACCCCTATAGCCATTCCCCTCAAAAATAAATATACAACTTTGGATACTGTTGTGGGGGGTGACCTCCCAGGGAAATGCCACGGAGACCAGGTTATTGACAGTAAGCATGGGTCCATGGTGCAGAAGGGAGCAGTAGTAATAGGAGACTCGATAGTCAGGGAACAGACAGGAGATTCTGTGGACATCAACAGAACACCCAGATGGTATGTTGCCTCTCAGGTGCCAGGGTCAGGGACTCTGGATCACATCGACAACATTTTGGAGAGAGAGTGAGAGCAGTCAGATGTCTTGGTACATATTTGTATCAATGACACAGGAAGGAAAAACAAAGAGGTCCAGAAAGAAGAATTTAGAGACCTAGGTAGAAAGCTGATGTTACGAATGTGGAGCAACTCTGATGGCCCGAAGGGTGCAAAGTTGCCCCCTCCTTTTTGAGAATCGCAAGATCGCTATTATTTCGGGTCTGATACCCAGGAAATGAGAGAGATACACATCATGTCAGTAATGAGAGAGAGAGAGAGAGACACAGGATAACAGAAAAGGCAGTTGTTATTGACAACGCAGGAATACACAAAAAGTGGAATGTCTCCTAACAAAAGCGGAACGGAACCACTGATTACTGCTATTGTCTCTTGGAGAAGGAATTGTGTATTGAGTACGGTACTATTCATTGAAACCCCTGCAGTTTGCCTACCGGGCAAATAGGTCAGTAGACGATGCAGTCAACCTGGGGGCAACCAGAGTGGTCTGGTTGAGGGATTGCATCATCCCAACCTGAATGACATCTGAGACCCCGTGAGTGAGGATAAAAGTTGGGTCTGGGGAACACCCCTCAGACGCACCAGGAGAAACGCTACGAGATCAGTGGGGGGCTTGTGTGTGTGTCCATCCTTGCCTGGGTGACGAGTCCTCCACGGAACGGTCTAGCTAAAGGACGGATACGGATCAAGATCGTAACAAGGAAAGTCGGCAAGTTTTTCTCTCTCTCTCTCTCTCTCCAACAATTGCCACACAGTGATCAGCAACGACGGCAGCCTGTATGAACTGAACTGAACTTTATATTTCCATCGGACAATTCATTATCCCCTAGACAATGATACAGCTTATTTCTTATTGATTATTATTATACCCGCACTTTTAGGTTTAGTATTGACGACGTATATTATCTGTATATTTGCATTGATATTATTTTTGTGTATTTTTACTAATAAATACTGTTAAAAATAGTATCATCAACGGCTACTCCTATCTTTGCTGGTAAGACACCCAGTTACGGAGTTCGTAACACTGAGAAGGAAGGGCTGCCAGGGTAGTAGTTACTGGATTATTGCCTGTGTCATGCGCCAGTGAGGGTAGAAACAGGACGATTTGGCAAATAAATGCATGGCTGAAAAGCTGGTACAGGGGGCAGGGTTTCAGGTTCTTGAATCATTTGGATCTTTTCTAGGGGAGGCATGACATGTTCAAAAGTGATGGGTTGCACCCAAACCCGAGGGGAACCAATATTCTCACAGGCAGGTTTGTTTGAGCTATCAGGGAGAATTTAAGCTAATTTGGTGGAATGTTTGTTTGATGATGAACTTCAATAAAAAAAATTACAATAAAAAGCTAATTTGGCAGGGTGGGGGGTTTGAAAACCAAAGTGAAGAGACTCAGGATGGTAAAAAAGCAAAGATAGTGTGCAGACAGGCAGATGATAGAACATAATCACAACCCGCAGAGTGAGTATCAGTGCATTAAGGATGCAGAATCAAAAAGAATAGCAAATACCATTCTCAAAGAGTTATATCTTAATGCACGGAGTATAAGAAATAAGGTGGATGATCTTGTTGCACTATTACAGATTGTCAGGAATGATGTTGTGGCCATTACTAAATCGTGGTTTGTAGTTCGATGGTTGTAGTTGGGAACTGAATGTCCAAGGTTAGAATCATAGAAAACCTACAGCACAATAGAGGCCCATCGGCCCAGAAAGCTGTGCCGAACATGTCCTTACCTGAGAAATTACCTAGGGTTACCCATAGCCCTCTATTTTTCTGAGCTCCATATACCTGTCCTGGAGTCTCTGAAAAGACTCTATCGAAACTGCCTCCACCACAGTCACCAGCAGCTCATTCCACGCACTCACCACTCTCTGCGTAAAAAACTTACCCCTGACATCTCCTCTGTGCCTACTTCCAAGCACCTTAAAACTGTGCCCTCTCGTGCTAGCCATTTCAGCCCTAGGAAAAAACCTCTTACTATCCACACGAACAATGCCTCTCTTTTGCTTTTACAACAAAGCAAAAATTAGTGGGAAGTCAGGGGACTGGTAAGCTTTTAAAAACCTACACAGAGCAACTAAATGATTCATTAAGAGGGAAAGCATGAAATATGAAAGCATGCTAGCAAACAATATTAAAGTGGAAAGTAAAAGTTTTATCAAGTATGTAAAAAATAAAGATGAGAGATAAGAGTAGCTATAGAACTGCTAAAATATGAAGCCAGAGAAATAATAAAAGGAGCCAAGGAAATGGCAGATGAACTAAATAAGTATTTTGCATCAGCCTTCACTGTGGGAGACAGTAGCAGTGTGCCAGATGTTGAAGGGTGTGAGGGAAGAGAAGTGAGTGCAGTTACTATTACAAGGGATCTAAAAGACGTAAAGGGACATAAGTCAACCAGGCCAGATAAACTGCACCCTAGGATTCTGAAAGAGGTAGCGGTAGACATTGTGGTGGCATAAGTAATGATCTTTCAAAAGTCATTGTTCTCTGGCATAGTGCCAGAGGGCTGGAAAATTGCAAATGTCAGTCCACTCTCAGAAAGGAGGAAGGCGGCATAAAAGAAATTATAGACCAGTTAGACTGACCTCAGTGGTTGGGAAGATGTTAGTCATTGGTTAAGGATGAGGTTATAGAGTACTTGGTGATAGAGGACAAGATTCTAGATGTTAAAAGGCCTGAACAGATTAGATATGGCAAAATTATTTCCCATGGCTAGGGAGTTCAGGACAAGAGGGACCGCTTCTTTTTATGCTGTATATCAATGATTTAGATGATGGAATAGATGACTTTGTAGACAAGGTAAGTGGGCAAGAGAACAGAAAATGAAACTCAAAGTTGGAAAATGCATGGTCATGCACTTTGGTGGTAGAACTAAATTTCCAGACCATTTTCTAAATGGGAAGCAAATCTAAAAGTCTGAGATGCAGAGGGACGGGAGTCCTTATGCAGAACACATAGAAACATAGAAAACCTGCAGCACCATACAGGCTCTTCGGCCCAAAAAGCTGTGCCAAACATGTCCCTACCTTAGAATTACCTAGGTTTTATCCATAGCCAGCTATTTTTCTAAGCTCCACGTAGTCATCCAGGAGTCTCTTAAAAGACCCTATTGTTTCCGCCTCCACCACTGCTGCCAGCAGCCCATTCCATGCACTCACTACTCTCTGCGTAAAAAACTTATCCCTGACATCTGATTGGATAGGTATATGGACAGGAAAGGAATGGAAGGTTATGGGCTGAGTGCAGGTCAGTGGGACTAGGTGAGAGTAAGCTTTCTGCAAGGACTAGAAGGGCCAATTTTTTTAAAATGGCTTCTCTGCAAGATGCCTTTACTTCTTCACCCTCCGCCTCTTGCTTCAATTTAAACCAGTGTTGAAAAAATTCCTCTCCTTTTTAAACCTTTGGCGCCCTACGTCACGTGCCTGCACAGTCTAGCCTCTTTTCCCCACTCAGTTAAAAAGAAATGGCTTTTCTCTGAGATGCCTTTACTACTTCACTCTCCGCCTCTTGCTCCGATTGTAGAATTACTTGTAGAATGCCTTTTGGGGTTTTCCTTAATCCTGTCCGCCTTGGCCTTCTCATGGCCCCTTCTGGCTCTCTTAATTTCATTCTTAAGCTCCTTCCTGCTAGCCTTATGGTCTTCTAAATTCCTATCATTACCTAGTTTTTTGAACCTTTCATAAGTTCTTCTTTTCTTCTTGACTAGACTAACAACAGCCTTTGTACACCATGGTTCCTGTACCCTACCATCATTTCCATGTCTCATTGGAACGTACCTACTCCGAATACCACGCAAATATCCCCTGAACATTTGCCACATTTCTTCTGTACGTTTCCCTGAGAACATATGCTTCCAATTTAAGCTTCCTATTTTCTTCCTGAAAGTCTCAAAATTCCTCTTACTACAATTAAATGCTTTTCTAACTTGTCTGTTCCTATCCCTCTCCAATGCTATGGTAAAGAAGATAGAATTGTGATCACTATCTCCAAAATGCTCTCCCACTGAGAGATCTGACACCTGACCAAGTTCATTTCCCAATACCAGATCAAGTACAGCCTCTCCTCACGTAGGCTTATCTACATATTGTGTCAAGTAACCTTCATGAACACACCTAACAAACTCTACCCCATCTAAGCCCCTCACTCTAGGGACATGCCAAACAACAACTGGAAAATTAAAATCTCCCACAACAACAACCCTGTTAATATTACTCCTTTCCAGAATCTGTCTCCCTATCTGCTCCTCTATGTCCCTGTTACTATTGGGTGGTCTATAAAAAACATCCAGTAGAGTTATTGACCCTTCTTATTCCCAATTTCTACCCACAGAAGCTCCATAGACAACCCCTCCATGACTTCCTCCTTTTCAGCAGCCGTGACACTATCTCTGATCAACAGTGCCACGCCCATCACCACCTTTGCCTCCATCCCTATCCTTTCTGAAGCATCTCAAGCCCTGCACTTGAAGTAGCCATTCCTGCCCCCGCACCGTCCAAATCTCTGTAATGGCCACAACATCATAGCTTCAAGTGCTGATCCACACTCTAAGCTCATCTGCTTTAACACTCCTCACATTAAAATAGAAACAACTCAAACCATCAGTCTAAGCTCGTCCCTTCCCTATTACCTGATTCTCTATCACCTTGTTTCGAGCGGACAGGGACACAGCTCTCTCCGGTAAGACCCGCGGTGGTGGCTTGTGTGTTTACATGAATACGGAATGGTGCAAGAACTCTGTGCTGGTTTCCAGATACTGCTCATCGTTAGTGGAGTTTGTGGCTGTTAGATGCAGACCATTTTATTTGCCACGGGAATTCACCACTGTTCTCATGGTCAGTGTCTACATTCCCCCCAGCGCCAATGCTAAGGAGGAACTCTGTGAACTGTACAGGGCTATGAGCGAACTGCTGAACGCACACCCTGATGGACTGTTTATTGCCGCCGGTGATTTTAACCATGTGAACCTTAAGTCAGTGCTCCCCAAATTCCATCAGTAGGTGGACTTTGCAACAAGGGGGGAGAACATGTTGGACCTGGTTTACACAAACATCCCCGATGCGTACCAGGCAGAGCACCGCCCCCACCTCGGTTACTCAGACCACAACTCTGATATACTAATCTCAGCATAGAGACCACTCATCAGGTGCTCCAGACCAGCTCTGAAGCAGGTGAAAACCTAGCCAGCAGAAGCCATATCTGCTCTTCAAGACTGCTTTGAGCACATTGACTGGCACATGTTCAGGGAGGCTGCATGCAACTGATGGCAACTCTACCAACTTAAGAGTACACGGCATCAGTGACTAGCTACATCAGCAAGTGCATTGATGACGTCACTGTGGCCAAGACCGTCACTTCACGCACTAACCAGAAGCCATGGATGACTGCGGAGGTGCGTGCACTGCTGAGGACCCAAGACTCCGCCTTCAGAGCAGGCAACAAGGCAGCCATAACAACAGCGAGGGCCAAACTGTCCCAGGCCATCAGAGAGGCAAAGTGTACACACACCCAGCGAATCCACAGCCACTTCCAGGACAGCGGCGACACGCGATGCATGTGGAAGGGCATTCAGGACATCACCAATTACAGGACAACATCACCTGACTGTGCGAGTGATGCCTCCCTCCCAGATGCGCTAAATAACTTCTACATGAATAACTTCTACGCTCGTACTGAGGTGCAAAATGAGGTGGCGGCGAGGAAGTCCACCCCACCTACAAATGACCAGGTGCTGTGTCTCACCGTGGCCAATGTGAGAAGAACCCTGTGCAGGGTCAACCCATGGAAGGCTGCTGGACCAGACAACATCCCTGGTAGAGTGCTTAGAGGATGTGCAGACCAGCTAGAAGATGTTCTCACTGACATCTTCAACATCTCCCTGAGCAGCGCCACCGTTCCAACGTGCTTCAACACCACCATCATCGTCCCCGTGCCGAAGAAATCTTCAGTGTCCTGCCTAAATGACTACCATCCCGTTGCACTCACATCCATCATCATGAGGTAAACACGAGGAAATCTGCAGATGCTGGAAATTCAAGCCACACACACAAAATGCTGGTGGAACGCAGCAGGCCAGGCAGCATCTATAGGGAGAAGCGCTGTCAACGTTTCGGGCCGAGACCCTTCGTCAGGACTAACTGAAAGGAAAGATAGTAAGAGATTTGAAAGTAGGAGGGATAGTGGAAAATGCGAAATGATAGAAGACCAGAGGGGGTGGGGTGAAGCTGAGAGCCGGAAAGGTGATTGGCAAAAGGGATACAGAGCTAGAGAAGGGAAAGGATCATGGGACAGGAGGCCTAGGGAGAAAGAAAGGGGGAGGGGAGCACCAGAGGGAGATGGAGAACTGACAGAGTGATGGGCAGAGAGAAAGAAAAAAAAGGGAGGGGAAAAAAAACTAAATACATCAGGGATGGGGTAAGAAGGGGAGGAGGGGCATTAACGGAGGTTAGAGAAGTCAATGTTCATGACATCAGGTTGGAGGCTACCCAGCCGGTATATAAGGTGTTGTTCCTCCAACCTGAGTGTGGCTTCATCTTGACAGTAGAGGAGGCCATGGATAGACATATCAGAATGGGAACGGGACGTGGAATTAAATTGTGGAGCCACTGTGAGATCCTGCTTTTTCTGGCAGACAGAGCGTAGGTGTTCAGCGAAACGGTCTCCCAGTCTGCGTCGGGTCTCACCAATATATAAAAGGCCACACCGGGAGCACTGGATGCAGTATACCACACCAGCCGACTCGCAGGTGAAGTGTTGCCTCACCTGGAAGGTCTGTCTGGGGCCCTGAATGGTGGTGAGGGAGGAAGTGTAAGGGCAGGTGTAGCACTTGTTCCGCTTGTAAGGGCAGGTGTAGCACTTGTTCTGTCATCATGAAGTGTTTCGAGAGGCTCGTCATGAGGCACATCAAGACCCTGCTGCCCCCCTCACTGGACCCCTTGCAGTCTGCGTACCGTCCCAACTGTTCAACAGACGATGCCATTGCCATCACCCTCCACCTGGCCCTAACTCACATGGACAAAAAAGACATGTATGTTTGAATGCTGTTCATAGACTTCAGTTCAGCATTCAACACAATCATCCCTCAGAAACTGATTGGAAAGCTGTGCCTGCTGGGCCTGAGCTGGCCCTCTGCAACTGGATACTAGACTTCCTGACTGGGAGAGCTAGTCAGTCCAGATCAGAGGTGCATCTCCAACACCATCACACTGAGCACGGGGGCCCCCCAGGGCTGTGTGCTCAGTCCACTGCTGCTCACTCTGCTGACCCACGACTGTGCTGCAACACACAGCTCGAACCACATCATCAAGTTCGCTGATGACATGACTGTGGTGGGTCTCATCAGCAAGAACGAGTCAGCTTACAGAGAGGAGGTGCAGCAGCTAATGGACTGGTGCAGAGCCAACAAGCTGTCTCTGAATGTGAACAAAACAAAAGAGATGGCTCTTGACTTCAGGAGGGTACGGAGCGACCACTCCCCGCTGAACATCGACAGCTCTTAGGTAGAGATCATTAAGAACACCAAACAGCTTTATGAAGGACCCCACACATCTCTCATACAAACTCTTCTCCCTCCTGCCGTCTGGGAAAAGGCACCGTAGCATTCGGGCTCTCACGGCCAGACTATGTAACTGTTTCTTCCCCCAAGCTATCAGACTCGTCAATACGCAGAGCCTGGACTGACACTGCCTTATTGTCTTGTTTATTATTTATTGTAATGCCTGCACTGTTTTGTGCACTTTATGCAGTCCTGGGTAGGTCTGTAGTCTAGTGTAGTGTTTTTTTTCCTGTGTTGTTTTTTTTTACGTAGTTCAGTCTAGTTTTTGCACTGTTTCATGTAACACCATGGTCCTGAAAAACGCTGTCTCGTTTTTACTGTGTACTGTACCAGCAATTATGGTCGAAATGACAATAAAAGGTGACTTGACTTGCCTGTCCTCCCTTTCACACTGTCTCCAAGCTTTCTCTATTTGTGAGCCAACCTCCCTTCCTTCCGTCACTTCAGTTCGGCTCACACCCCCAGCCATTCTAATTTAAACTCCCCCAACAGCCTTAGCAAACCTCCCTGCCAGGATATTGGTCCTCCTCGGATTCAAGTGCAAATCGTCCTTTTTGTATAGGTCACACCTGCCTCAAAAAAGGTCCCAATGATCGAGAAATCTGAATCCCTGCCCCCTGCTCCAATCCCTCAGCCATGCATTTAGCCTCCACCTCACTCTATTCCTATACTCACTGTCACATGGCACAGCCAGTAATCAATCCCAAGATTACTACCTTTGAGGTCCTGCTTCTCAACTTCTTTCCTAACTCCCTGTAGCCCATTTTCAGGACCTCCTCCCTTTTCCTACCTAGGTCATTGGTACCAATATGTACCATGACCGCTGGCTGTTCTCCTTCCCACTTCAAGATATCGTGAACGCGATCAGAAACATCATGGGCCCTGGCATCTGAGAGGCAAACTACCACCTGCGTTTCTTTCCTCTGTCACAGAATCGCCTATCTGACCCCCTAAGTATTGAGTCCCCTATCACTGCTGCTATCCTCTTCCTTTCCCTACCCTTCTAACCCACAGGGCCAGACTCTATGCCAGAGGTGTGATCACTGTTGCTTCCCCCTGGTAGGCCGTCTTCCCCAACTGTACTCAAACAGGAGTACATATTGTCAAGGGGTACAGCCACTGGGGTACTCTCTAGCATCTGCCTCTTGCCCTTCCCTCTTCTGAGTGTTACCCACTTCTCAGTCTCCCAGGGTCCCGGAGTGACTACCTACTTATAGCTCCTTTCTATCACTTCCTCACTCTCCCTGACCAGATGAAGGTCATCGAGCTGCAGCTCCAGTTCATTAACGTGGTCTCTAAGGAGCTGCAGTCCAACGCACCTGGTGCAGAAGTGGTCATATGGGAGGCTGAGAGTCTCCAGGACCTCCCACATCTGACACCTAGCACAGAAAACCAGCCTCACACACATACTTTGTCTGTATTCTGAACAGATAACCTGCCTCACCTTGACCTTTTATCAGTGAAGCCCCATTAAGCCAAAGCCTTCCTGCTAGGTCTCCCTCTACTCCAATGCCCGCTCTGTAAATCTGTCTTATTCTTAAACTCTTCCTGCTGTTCTCACTGGCCAGCTTCCACACACTTGCGCAGTTGTGCCCCGTTCAAACTGCTGAAGAAATAACTGTCACCTTTTAAATTCTGCTCACTTTTAAACTCTTCCCGCTGTTCTCACTGGCCGACTTCCACGCGCTTGCGCAGTCGTGCCCCGTTCAAACCTCTGAAGGTTAACTTGCAGGTAGAGTCGGTGGTGAGGAAGGCAACTGCATTGTTAACATTCATTTCAAGAGATCTAGAATACAAGAGCAGGGATGTGATGCTGAGGCTTTACAAGGCACTGGTGCGGCCTCACCTTGAATACTGTGTACAGTTTCGGGCCCCTTGTTTAAGATGTGCTGGCATTGAAGAGGGTTCAGAGGAGGGTCACAAAGATGATTCCAAGAATGAATGGGTTATAATACGAGGAGTGTTTGATGGCTCTGGGTCTATACTCGCTGGAACTTAGAAGAATGGGGGGGATCTCACTGAAACCTTTTGAATGTTGAAAGGCCTAGATGTGGAAAGGATGTTTCCCATGGTAGGGGAGTCTATGACAAGAGGGCACAGCTTCAGCATAGAGGGACATCTATTTAAAACAGAGATATACATTAATTTGGTGGTGAATTTGTGGAATTTGTTACCACAGGCAGCTGTGGAAGCCAGATCATTGGGTGTAATTAAGGTGGAGCTTGATCAGTTCTTGATGGGACACAGTATCAAAGGTTAAAGGGAGAAGGCTGGGAAGTGGAGCTGAGGAGGAGAAAAAAGGATCAGTCATGATTGAACGGCAGAGCAGACATGACGAGCCAAATGGCCTAATTCTATTCCATAGCAAAGAAAGCCCAGCAGCATCTCTACTTTTTGCGAAGGCTGAGAAAAGTCCATCTCCCACCCCCCCAGACTCACCACATTCTACAGGGGTTTTATTGACAGTATCCTGAGCAGCTGCATCACTGCCTGGAAATTGCACCATCTCGGATCGCAAGACCCTGCAGCGGATAGTGAGGTCACCTGAGAAGATCACTAGGGTCTCTCTTCCCACCATCATGGACATTTACACTACACGCTGCATCCGCAAAGGAAACAGCATTATGAAGGACCCCATGCACCCCTCATACAATCTCTTCTCCCTCCTGCCGTCTGGGAAAAGGCTCCAAAGCATTTGGGCTCTCACGACCAGACTATGTAACAGTTTCTTCCCCCAAGCTATCAGACTCCTCAATATCTTTTATCTTTTATCAATATCTTTTAGGAAGTGGACTTCTGAAGCTGAACAGGCCCTGAGAGACTGCTTCGGTACTACTAACTGGGATGTACTGCAAGGGGGGCTCTGTGGGGGCGTTGAGGAGGTCACTGAATGCACAACGGACTATATTAACTTTTGTGTGGATGCCGTTGTCCCTGTTAGAACTGTTCGCTGCTATCCCAATAATAAGCCCTGGATCACTAGTCACATCAAAGGCCTCCTAAACCAGAAGAAGAGGGCCTTTAAAGATGGTGATCGATTGGAGCTTAAAAGAGTTCAGAAGGAACTCAGAGTACAGATAAGGGGGGCAAAGGAGCAGTATAGGAGGAAGCTAGAACAAAAGCTGCAGAAAAAAAGCATGAAGGAGGTGTGGGATGGGATGAAGATCATCACCGGATGCGGTGCAAAGCGGGGGGCGAACATAAGTGGAGATGTGGAGAAAGCGAACCAGCTGAACAACTTCTTCAACAGGTTCGACAGCTCAATCTCATCCTCACCGCAGAAATCCACACCAGGCTTACTTCCCTCACAGGAAAATAGCCACTCACAGGAGACCTTGCCCACGCCCAGGATTACGGCTGCACAGGTGGAAGGTCAACTGAGGAAGATCTGTACCAGCAAGGCGGCTGGACCGGATGGAGTTTCCCCACGATTACTGAGGGCCTGTGCGACTGAGCTGGGAGAACCACTACAGCGCATCTTCAACATGAGCCTGGAGCAGAGAAAAGTACCCAGACAGTGGAAAACATCCTGTATTGTCCCGGTACCGAAGAAACCACAACCAAAGGAGTTGAATGACTTCAGACCTGTTGCCTTGACGTCGCACGTGATGAAGACCATGGAGCGGCTGATAATACAGAATCTGAGGCCACAAACCAGGCACGCCCAGGATCCTCTTCAGTTTGCGTATAAGGAGAAGGTGGGAGTGGAGGATGCTATCACGTATTTGCTGCACAAATCACTCTCTCACCTAGAGGGGGTCAGTTGTGCTGTGAGGATTACATTCCTTGACTTCTCTAGTGCCTTTAACACCATCCAGCCCAAGATCTTAAGGCACAAACTAACGGAGATGGGAGTAGACTCTCACATGGTGGATTGGATAGTGGACTTCTTGACAGATAGACCTCAGTATGTGCGGTTGGGAGACTGTAGGTCTGACACGGTGGTCAGCAGCACAGGGGCGCCGCAGGGAACCGTACTCTCTCCGGTCCTGTTCACCCTGTACACATCAGACTTCCAATATAACTCGGAGTCCTGCCATGTGCAGAAGTTCGCTGATGACACGGCCATAGTGGGGTGTGTCAGGAATGGACAGGAGGAGGAGTATAGGAAACTGATACAGGACTTTGTGATATGGTGCAACTCAATCTACCTGCGTCTCAATATCACCAAGACCAAGGAGATGGTGGTGGACTTTAGGAGATCTAGGCCTCATATGGAGCCAGTGATCATTAATGGAGAATGTGTGGAGCAGGTTAAGACCTACAAGTATCTGGGAGTACAGTTAGACGAGAAGCTAGACTGGACTGCCAACACAGATGCCTTGTGCAGGAAGGCACTTCCTTAGAAGGTTGACGTCATTCAATGTCTGTAGTGAGATGCTGAAGATGTTCTATAGGTCAGTTGTGGAGAGCGCCCTCTTCTTTGTGGTGGCGTGTTGGGGAGGAAGCATTAAGAAGAGGGACGCCTCACGTCTTAATAAGCTGGTAAGGAAGGCGGGCTCTGTCGTGGGCAAAGTACTGGAGAGTTTAACATCGGTAGCTGAGCGAAGGGCGCTGAGTAGGCTACGGTCAATTATGGATAACTCTGAACATCCTCTACATAGCACCATCCAGAGACAGAGAAGCAGCTTCAGCGACAGGTTACTATCGATGCAATGCTCCTCAGACAGGATGAAGAGGTCAATACTCCCCAATGCCATTAGGCTTTACAATTCTACCGCCAGGACTTAAGAACTTTTTAAAAGCTATTATTAATGCTTTTTGAGATAGTGATTTAGATGTATATCATATTTTTTTACTGAGTTAAGTATTGTATGTAATTAGTTTTGCTACAAGTGTATGGGACATTGGAAAAAAGTTGAATTTCCCCATGGGGATGAATAAAGTATCTATCTATCTATCTATCTATCTGAAGCCTGGACTGACATCTTGCCCTATTGTCCTGTTTATTATTTATTGTAATGCCTGCACTGTTTTTGTGCACTTTATGCAGTCCTGTGTAGGTCTGTAGTCTCGTGTAGCTTTCTCTGTGGTGTTTTTTTTTTACGTAGTTCAGTCTAGTTTTTGTACTGTGTCATGTAACACCATGGTCTTGAAAAATGTTTCATTTTTACTACGTACTGTACCAGCAGTTATGGTCGAAATGACAATAAAAGTGACTTGACTTGACTTGATGTCTTATAGTCTTATCTCCCCTTATCCTTTAGTGCCCTGACCAATCAAAAAGCTATCAACCTCTTCCTTTAATATACATAAAGACTTGGCCTCCACAGCTGCCTGTGGCAGAAAAAATCCACAGATTCACTACTCTCTGGCTAAAGAAATTCTTCCTCATCTCTGTTGTAAAAGGATGCCCTTCTAAGCTGTGTCCTCTGGTCTTAGACTCTCCTACCTTGGGAAATATCCTCTCTACATCCACTGTCAAGGCCCTTCACCATTCAATAGGTTTCAATGAGATCACCCCTCATTCTTCTGAATTCCAGTGAATAGAGCCCAGAGCCGTCAAACACTCTTCATATGACAAGCCATTTAATCCTGGAATCATTTTCGGGAACTCTCTTTGAAACCTCTCCATTTTCAGCACATCCTTTCTAAGATAAGGGGGCCCAAAACTGCTCACAATACTCCAAGTGAAGCCTCGCCAGAGCTTTATAAGTCTCAACACAACATTCTTGATTTTATATTCTAGTCCTCTTGAAATGAACGTTAACATATTTGCCCTCTTCACCACAGACACAACCTGCAAATTAATTTTTCAGGAATCCTGCACAAGGACTCCCAAATCCCCTTGCACCACAGATTTTTGGATTTTCTATTTAGAAAATAGTTAACCCTCTAATTTCTTCTATCAAAGTGCACGACCATACACTTATTGACAATGTATTCCATCTGCCACTTCATTGCCCATTCTACCAGTCCTTCTCAGAATCAAAATCACAATTATCACTGGCATGTGTCATGAGATTTGTTAACTTAGCAACAGCACTTTGATGCAATGCATAATATAGAAGAAAAAAATAATATATATATATTGAATAGATTAAAAATCATGTAAAAAGTAGAAATATATATTAAAAAGGTGAGGTAGTGTTCACAGGTTTAATGCCCATTTAGGAATCAGATGGCAGAGGGGAAGAAGCTGTTCCTGAATCGCTGAGTGTGTGCCTTCAGGCTTCTGTATCTCCTACCCGATGGTAACAGTGAGAAAAGGGCATGCCCTGGGTGCTGGAGGTCCTTAGTAATTGTCGCTGCCTTTCTGAGACACCGCACCTTGAAGATGTCCTGGGTATTTTGTAGGCTAGTACCCAAGATGGAGCTGACTCAATTTACAACCCCCTTAAGCTTCTTTCGGTCCTGTGCTGTAGCCCCCCCCCCCCCACCCCCATACCAGACAGTGATGCAGTCTGTCAGAGTGTTCTCCACGGTACAACTATAGAAGTTTTTAAGTGTATTTGTTGATATACCAAATCTCTTCAAATTCCTAATGAAGTATAGACGCTGTCTTGCCTAATTCCTCAAAACTACCTGCCCCTCCACCTATCTTCGTTTCGTTTGCAAACTCTGCAACAGTCATCAACTCCATCATACAAATCATTGACACCTAACATCAAAAGAATCAGTTTCAACACAGAGTTAAAAGAATATAAGGAGAATGGGATAAATGTAACATTAGGGTTAGTAGGTTAATCCATTATTTCTTCAGGATTCTGGCAATCCTTCCAGAAACCAAGGAAATACAGGGAAGACAGGCAGTAGCAACTGGGTCCTCCTCATTGTTAGGCTTCCTGGTTTTTTTGCCAGCCCTTTTAATGGCCCAATTGATTTCCTTCATCCAGTAGACATTCTGTAGGAATGTTGTGCATAATCATCTTATTTTCTCGAGTAGGCTCTCCTGGTCTGAAAGTTTTCACACGGTTAATTGAAGCAGAAAGAACTGCTCCACATTGGGAGGCATGACAGTGGCTGTTATTGTTGAGATATAAATCCCTGTGGGTCGGTTTCTGATAGACACCATGTCTAAGGCTACCATCCGGTTATCATCGTATTAGAATGTCCAGGAATGGGAGGCAACCATTCTTCACCATCTCCATCATAAATTGAATGCTTGGATGTACTCTGTTCAGATGGTCAAGCAATTGTTGGAGTGCCTGGAGTCCATGAGGCCACACTACGAAGGTGACATCAATGTATCTGAAGAAGCATTTAGGGTGTAAGGACCATGAACTCAGAGCCCTCTCCTCAAAGTCCTCCACGTAGAAAATGGCAATAGTCAGCAACAAGAGCAATCCCATGGCCACTCCGTCTATTTATTCATAGTAGTCACCCTTATAGAGGAAGTACGTTGATGTAAGATGTTACGAATGTGCCACAACTCTGAGGGGCCGAAGGGTACAAAGTAGCCCCCTCCTTTTTGAGAATCGCAAGATCGCTATTAATTCAGGTCTGGGGACCCAGGAAATGAGAGAGAATCCTCAAGGGTTTGGAATGTGTGTCCTGCCCTCAGCGAGACAAAGCCACGGATACCGGCCATTGTCTCTTGGAGACGGAATTGTGTATTGAGTACTGTACTATTCATTGAAGCCCTCAGGGAATGACCAGAGTGGGCTGGTTGAGGGATTGCATCATCCCAACCTGATTGACATCTGAGACCCCGTGAGTAAGGATAAAAGAGGGTCTGGGGAACAACCCCTTGAGACGCTAGGAGACGCTAGGAGAAACCCCTTGAGACCAGGAGAAACACTAGAAATCCCGTGACAGCGTTTAATAGCGACAGCCGGTGGGGGGCCCGCGTGCGTCCTTTTCCAGTTGCCTCGGAATTGGCGGGCCTTACCACGGAAGAACGGCTTTAGCTAAAAGGAGAAACCAACACCAGCGGAACTCTGGAAGGATCGACATCATAAAAAGGAAAAGCTGGCAAGTTCTAAAAATCTGTCTTTTGACTCCAACCAAAGGCTGCAGCCTGCCTGAACTTAAGTGACTTTTATATTTCCATCGGACAATACATTATCCCCTAGACAACGATAGAGCTATTTCTTATTGATTATTATTATACCCACACTTTTAGATCTAGTATTGACGACGTATAGTATCTGTATGTTTGCATTGTTATTATTTTTGTGTATTTTTACCAATAAATACTGTTAAAATAGTACCATCAGACTTCAACGGACCTCTCTATCTTTGCTGGTAAGTGACCCAGTTACGGGGTTTGTAACAAAGAGTGTACTCAAAAAGGTCAATGGTATCCGTAACAAACTGTGACCACAGGAGGACCAAGCTGCCCTTCATGAGAAGTCTCATGAACAGGGACACCATGTTGAAACTGACCAATATGTCCTCCAGGTTCAGACAGATGTTGGTTATCATTTTAACTAAGTCAGTCAACTTCTTGATGTGACGCTCACAGCCCCCAACAATGGGGAGCAGCATTGTTGTTAATGCATAGGGAGGTGGTAAGTCAGAGAATCTCTGCCACTGATGATAGGCCTCGGGGTGGAACCCTCCTTAACCCTCTTAGGGAGCCCGTTAGTCTTGGTGGTACCGACCCTGAGGTATAAAACTATTGTGCTGTACTAATGGCTTTTTGGACTGCCTGGTGAAGGAAGCCATTGAAATAAAACTAAAGGAGAAGAATTTTAACAAAGATGAAGGTCTCGCTCCAAGTAAGAACTGAAATTTGACTGTAAGTAAGGTGGGAGAGCAGAAAACTGATTGGATGAGGACTAACTAATCAGGAGAGATGGACTACAGGGAAATAAATAGCACCACACTAGACATGCCCAGGCATCATCCCTGATGAAGATGACAGAGTTTGTCATCAAAATGTCGGTTACAATTGATACTTGTACCTGGCTGGAAACCCGAGCAGAGTTTATTCATCATATATGCTGAGAAAGCACGAGATCCGCTTTTAATCTGAACTACTTAAGGCAATGACTCAATTACTCCAAATTAATCTAATCCCTCTTCCCTGCACATTGACCATGTGCCCCATTCTCTGAAGGAACGATTAGATTAATTTGGAGTAATTGATCGCATTCCTGCGCCTTGGCAATGCATTCTAGCCCCCACCACTTTCTGTGTAAAAAAAAATCCTTGGCTTGCATATCTTTGTACTTGCCCCCCTCACCTTAAGTACATGCCCTCTACTAATAGACATTTCAACCCTGGGGAAAAAATATACTATCTATTCTATCTAAGCCTCTACTATAAACTTCTATCAAATCTCTCAGCCTCCACCACTCTAAAGAAAAGAGCTCCAGCTTAGAACATAAAACAGTACAGGCCCTTGGTCCATGATGCTTTTGTCAACCTATTTAACCTACTTCATGATCGATCTAATCCTTCCCTCCTACATAGCCTCCTTTAGATCTGATTGAAACAAACTTGCATACTAAGTGGGGAAGAAGTGTAATGATCAAATCAGTATCAAATTGGTCACCTACAAAGGCCTTCATGAAAACAATGGCCCTGGGCCTAATTTACTTAAATTTCTCGCTTAATTTAAATTCAAAAACCAAAATGACTTCACAAAGGCAACAACTGTTTCAGGCAACCAAGACTATTCTGACTTCTAATCTTCTATCCTAACTTTCTGTCAACTTTATGATATTCCTCCAGCATTTTGCATGTGTTGCTGTTGATTTAGATCCTGTATTTAAACAAAAAGTAGTAGGGCAGTGAGGAGTGTGGGGAAACAAAGGGATCTGGGAATACAGGTCCAGAATTAATTGAAATTGGTAGATAGGGTCATAAAGAAAGCTTTTGGCACAATGGCCTTCAAAAATCAAAATACTGAGTGCAGGAGATGGGATGCTATCACAAACAAGAGAAAAATTACCATTCCTGGAAATCAAAGTAATATGCACAAAATGCAGGAGGAACTCAGCAGGCCAGGCAGCATCATACACTGGCCTGCTGAGTTCCTCCAGCATTCTGTGTAGATGGGATGTTATTTTGAAGTTGTCAGACATTGGTGAGGCTTAATTTGGAGTATTGTGTGCAGTCTTGGTCACCTAATAAGGATGAAAGAGTACAGAGAAAATTTAAAAGGATGTTGGCAGGTCTGGAAGTCTTGAGTTATAAGGGAAGACTGAACGGATTAGGACTGTATTCTCTAGAACTAGAACATAGAATATTGAGGGGAGATTTAATAGAGGTAGATAGATAGATAGATAGATACTTTATTCATCCCCATGGGGAAATTCAACTTTTTTTCCAATGTCCCATACACTTGTTGTAGCAAAACTAATTACATACAATACTTAACTCAGTAAAAAATATGATATGCATCTAAATCATTATCTCAAAAAGCATTAATAATAGCTTTTAAAAAGTTCTTAAGTCCTGGCGGTCGAATTGTAAAGCCTAATGGCATTGGGGAGTATTGACCTCTTCATAATTTATGCAAAATTATGAGGGCTATAGAAAGGATAAATGCAAGTAGGCTTTTTCCACTGAGGTTGGGTGAGACCACAACTATAACTCATGAGTTAAGAATGAAAGGTGAAATATTTAAGGGAAATATGAGAGGAAACTCCTTCACTCAGAGGGTGGTGAGAGTGTGGAATGAGCTGCCACTGCAAGCAGTGGATGCAATTTTGATTCCATCATTTAAGTTTGGATAACTACATGGATGGCAGGGGTATGCAGGACTATGATCCAGGTGCAAGTCAATGGGACTGGGCAGTTTAAATGATTCAGCATGGTCTAGATGGGCCAAAGGTCTGTTTCTGTGCTGTAGTTTTCTATGACCCTAATATTGATTTTTAGTAGCACTGTCAGTCACACATACTGTATAGGGACAATATTAATTTCACTCTCAACATGGAAAAATATATTTAGATACCACTTGTGCATAAAGCTCCTTTAACTTGTTGGTCCTTTGCTCAACACTTTCGATGGTCTTCAATGCCGTTTCAATCCGATTCAGTCTGTATTCACAGTAAGCCTTCTCAAAGGCAATTACATCACTAAAGAGCAAGAGGAGATAACCAAGGTTAATTCTGATGGGCTCAATGTGATATATTTATCTTGAACTTTTATTTTCACATTTAGAATTTCTATATCTCTCAACCATAATTTCTAAAACTGTTGAAATACATGTAGGATGCCCTAGCTGCAGTAACTAAGGACAGGAGACAGCAATTTGCCCCATAATATCCAGAATAGCTGCAGAAGACCTTTTAGTTCAAAATACGTTTATTATCAAAATATGTACATGTTATACAACCTTGAGATTCATCTCCATACAGGCAGCCACAAATCAAAGAAAGCCAATAGAATCCATTCAAACAAAAAAACAACAGAATATACAGAGGGAAAAAAACCAAATAGTGCAAACAATATAAGTTATCAAACTGCATTCAGGACTGAAGTTCATGAAAGTAAGTCACAGATACAAAGCAAGGCCACTCAGGAGCCCACTAGTTGCAGGCCATGGCCTCAGTTCAGCTCAAAGATGAGATGAACTGGCCTGTCCCTCACCTCTACCCTTGACACTCTGACCCCTTCAATCTGGCCGAGCATTTAAATCATTCAAACCTCAAGTTAATTCCGCATCTACATTATAGCATTTCATTCAAAGCAGGAGTTAACCATTTCAGCCCTCAGTCTATTCTGCCATTCCTGAGGTTCATAGATAACCTTTCACTTCCATGACTTTTTCCTTTATATCTTGATATTCCTTTATTCCCTCAATTTCCAAAAGCATATTCATTACCAATGTAAATGGCCTTGATGACTGAGCCTCTCCAATTCTCTGGGGTAAAGCATTCCAAAGACTCCTTACCCTCTGAAAAATGAAATTTCTCCTCAATGCAGTTCTAATGCAGCATTATCATGGAAAAGGATAGGATCAGAGAGGACAGGAAAATTTTTAATTGGGGAAGGGCAAATTATGAGGCTATAAGGCTAGAACTTGCGGGTGTGAACTGGGATGATGTTTTTGCAGGGAAATGTACTATGGACATGTGGTCGATGTTTAAGGATCTCTTGCAGGATGTTAGGGATAAATTTGTCCCGGTGAGGAAGATAATGAATGGTAGGGTGAAGGAACCATGGGTGACAAGTGAAGTGGAAAATCTAGTCAGGTGGAAGAAGGCAGCATACATGAAGTTTAGGAAGCAAGGATCAGTTGGGTCTATTGAGGAATATAGGGTAGTAAGAAAGGAGCTTAAGAAGGGGCTGAGAAGAAGGGGGCATGAGAAGGCCTTGGCAAGTAGGGTAAAAGAAAACCCCAAGGCATTCTTCAATTATGTGAAGAACAAAAGGATGACAGGAGTGAAGGTAAGACCAATCAGAGATAAAAGTGGGAAGATGTGCCCGAAGGCTGTGGAAGTCAGCGAGGTCCTCAATGAATACTTCTCTTCGGTATTCACCAATGAGAGGGAACTTGATGACAGTGAGGACAATATGAGTGAGGTTGATGTTCTGAAGCATGTTGATATTAAGGGAGAGGAGGTGTTGGAGTTGTTAAAATACATTAGGATGGATAAGTCTCCGAGGCCTGACGAAATATTCTCCAGGCTGCTCCACGAGGCAAGGGAAGAGATTGCTGAACCTCTGGCTAGGATCTTTATGTCCTCGTTGTCCATGGGAATGGTACTGGAGGATTGGAGGGAGGCGAATGTTGTCCCCTTGTTCAAAAAAGGTAGTAGGGATAGTCCAGGTAATTATAGACCAATGAGCCTCACGTCTGTGGTGGGAAAGCTGTTGGAAACGATTCTTAGAGATAGGGTCTATGGGCATTTAGAGAATCATGGTCTGACCAAGGACAGTCAGCATGGCTTTGTGAAGGGCAAATTGTGCCTCACAAGCCTGACAGAGTTTTTTGAGGAGGTGACCAGGCATATAGATGAGGGTAGTGCAGTGGATGTGATCTACATGGATTTTAGTAAGGCATTTGACAAGGTTCCACACGGTAGGCTTATTCAGAAAGTCAGAAGGCATGGGATCCAGGGAAGTTTGGCCAGGTGGATTCAGAATTGGCTTGCCTGCAGAAGGCAGAGGGTCGTGGTGGAGGGAATACATTCAGATTGGAGGGTTGTGACTAGTGGTGTCCCACAAGGATCTGTTCTGGGACCTCTACTTTTTGTGATTTTTATCAATGACCTGGATGAGGGGGTAGAAGGGTGGTTGGCAAGTTTGCAGATGACACAAAGGTTAGTGGTGTTGTAGATAGTGTAGAGGATTGTCGAAGATTGCAGGGAGACATTGATAGGATGCAGAAGTGGGCTAAGAAGTGGCAAATGGAGTTCAACCCGGAGAAGTGTGAGGTGGTACACTTTGGAAGGACAAACTCCAAGGCAGAGTACAAAGTAAATGGCAGGATACTTGGTACTGTGGAGGAGCAGAGGGATCTGGGGGTACATGTCCACAGATTCCTGAAAGTTGTCTCACAGGTAGATAGGGTAGTTAAGAAAGCTTATGAGGTGTAAGCTTTCATAAGTCAAGGGATAGAGTTTAAGAGACACGATGTAATGATGCAGCTCTATAAAACTCTGGTTAGGCCACACTTGGAGTACTGTGTCCAGTTCTGGTCGCCTCACTATAGGAAGGATGTGGAAGCATTGGAAAGGGTACAGAGGAGATTTACCAGGATGCTGCCTGGTTTAGAGAGTATGGATTATGATCAGAGATTAAGGGAGCTGGGGCTTTACTCTTTGGAGAGGAGGCAGATGAGAGGAAACATGATAGAGGTGTACAAGATATTAAGAGGAATAGATAGAGTGGATAGCCAGCGCTTCTTCCCCAGGGCAGCACTGCTCAGTACAAGAGGACATGGCTTTAAGATAAGGGGAGGGAAGTTCAAGGGGGATATTAGAGGAAGGTTTTTTACTCAGAGAGTAGTTGGTACATGGAATGCACTGCCTGAGTCAGTGGTGGAGGCAGATACACTAGTGAAGTTTAAGAGACTACTAGACAGGTATATGGAGGAATTTAAGGTGGGGGGTTATATGGGAGGCAGGTTTTGAGGGTCGGCACAACATTGCGGGCCGAAGGGTCTGTAATGTGCTGTACTATTCTATGTCCTAAGTTCTAAACTGTCAACTCCTTTTTGCTGAATCCTGGCTGCCAATCCCTCAGTCATCGGAAACATTTATCTGGCAACTAACCTGTTGTGGACAAATCATTTTTCAAGATTGAATGGACCAGCCCACTGTGAGGAGTTTCTACGTTCTCCCCAACACCTCGTGGGGAGCTGCACTCTTCTCTGGCAAGTACATACTTTTTAGGATCAGACACCAAAAATGTTCAAAGGTGCATTCCCACCAAGCCCAAAAATAATGAAATTCAAAGTACGTATCAAGCATTCTTGAATAGCATGAAATGTACTTTAAATGGTGCTCAAAACTTAAAATTAAAATGGCCTGGGAGCAGGATTTAAATATCTCCTTATCTGAGGAGAGCTGGGACTCAGTTCTCAAATCGGTTAACTCAACCTCTCTTTGTGCTCGCCATTGCCTTTTACAGTTTAAGATTGTTCACAGAGCCCATATGTCTAAATCTAAACTATCTCGATTCTACCCTGGCATTAGCCCGCTCTGTGATAAATGCAAGAGGGGCGTTGCCTCTCTCATCCATATGTACTGGCTCTGTCCTAGCTTGGAGAAATTCTGGAAAGATGTCTTCACTACATTATCGGGTATTCTGAATCAGCACCTAGAACCAAACCTCTTAATTGCTCTGTTCGGTTTTTGGGGCGAGACAGATTTATGTCTGGGTCCGACCAAATGCCGAATACTATCCTTTGCCTCTCTCCTGGCTAGACACTTGATCCTCCTTAGATGGAGAGATGTTGCCCCGCCCACTCATGCGCAATGGCTTAACGACATTATGGCCTGCTTGGACCTTGAAAAAATTCATTATTCAGTTCTTAATTCGGATCTAAAGTTCCATAAGGTCTGGGGACCTTTTATCGAATACTTTCATAACCTTCCTCCTGACTAGGGTTTTTTTTTCTTCTTTTCGGTCCCTTGCTTTCAGCTCCCTTTTTTTTCTGGTAGTAGGCATTATTATCCTCTGCTGCTAAGTGTATTCACAGTCTGGGAGTTTGACTGTCCTGACCTATACTCTTTATACTGTGTTGTGGTCGGTCTGGAGTTGTTGTTGTTTTTTATCTTGTGTTTTGGGGCTTGGGGAGGACACTAAGCTTACCTGTCTTTAATTTAGGTGCTTTTTTTGTTAAATTCTCTTCCTTTGTAGCATATTGTTATTGTACGCTTAATTTTGCACTGTATTAATGCTCCTCATTGGGATTTGGGGTTTTTAATTTGTAAAATGTTTTGAAAAACTAATAAAAAAATGTTTTTTAAAAAAAATGGTGCTCAAAACCGAAGATAAAGATTATAAAAGATTAGCTTTATTTGTTACATATATAGTACACTAAACTATCAAAACATGCTGTAAAATGTGTCCTTTGCATCAATAAGACCATAAGGCCATAAGATATAGGAGCAGAAGTAGGCCATTCAGCCCACTGAGCCTGCTCCGCTGTTTAATCATGGGCTGATCCAATTCTTCCAGTCATCCCCACTTCCTGGCCTACTTCCCATACCCTTTAATGCACTGACAAATCAAGAACCTATCTATCTCTGCCTTAAATACACCCAATCACTTGTCCTCCACAGCCACTCTTGGCAACAAATTCCACTGGTATACTGCAGACATCTTCCACTGTAAAGACTGATGCAAAATACACATTCAGTTTCTCTACCATCTCTGCATCTCTCATTACAATATCTCCAGCATCATTTTGTATTGGTCCTGTATCTACCCACGACTCTCTTTTACCCTTTATATACTTATAAAAGCTTTTAGTATCTTCTTTGATATTAGTTGCTGGCTTCCTTTCATAATTCACCTTTTCCTTCCTAATGACCTCCTTAGTTTCCTTCTGCAAGTTTTTTAAAGTTTCCTATTCCTTTATCTTCCCACGAGCTCTGGCTTCCTTATATGCCCTCTAATTTGCTTTTACTTTGGCTCTGACTTCACTTGTCAGCCAAGGTAGTGTCCTTCTTCCATTTGAAAATTTCTTCTGATTTAGAATGACCAACATAGTCTGAGGATCTGCTGGAGGCAGACAAGTGTCGCCATGTTTCTAGCTGACCTATCATGCCATAACTTACTAACTTGAACTAACCCATACATCTTTGGAATGTGCTTAAACCAGAGCACCCAGAGGAAGCCCACGTGGTCTTGGGGAGAACACAGAAACTTCTTACATACAGCGGCAGAAGTGGAACCTCGATCACTGGTGTTGTAGAGCATAACACTAACCACTACACTACCCTGCTGTCCTGAAACCACTACCCTCTTGGTGAAAATAAACTACAAAACACTAAATTATTTTAAACCTATGTCCCATACTACAGCTCTGTCCAATCTTAACAACTTTCACATCACATGCTGGTAATAATAAACCTGATTCTGATTCTTCCTAGGGTTCTCATAGGTGTCAATGAACAAACATTTTATAATTAAGGCTCAATATCAACACTTTTGCATCATACAGTAAAAGTTTGAAGGCAAGCATCGTTAAAAATTACCAGCTCAAAATAAGTATTGAATTACATCATAAGAGCAACTATGATTGATAAATTGATAAATTGGAAATCAGTTTCAGCTGCCCTGATTTTGTCAAACTATCAGAGTTCAATGCTTTTTGCTTGAGGTCAGTTTGATAAACCTTACCCAAAAACATCAAATCTGACCATGTATTGGGTTCAACTCAGATAACAAATCAAATCTACAAGGATGTTGCCAGGACATGAGGACCTGAGTTATAGGGAAAGGTTGAATAGGTTAGGACTTTACTTCCTGAAGTGCAGGAGAATGAGGGAAGACTTGATAGAGGTATACAAAATTATGAAGCATATAGACAGGGTAAATGCAAGCAGGCTTTTTCCACTGAGAAAACCACATGTCCATGAGCCAGTCCTCACCAGAGGTGAAGAGGATCAGCAACATTAAATTCTTAGGTGTTATTATTCCAGAAGACCTGTCCTGGGCCCAGCAAGCAGTGCAATTATGAAGAAAGCATGCCAGTGCCTCTACTTCCTTAGGAGATTGCAAATATTCCACACAACATCCAAAACTTTGACAGACTTCTACAGATATTTAGTGGAGAGCCTATTGACTGGCTGTATCACAGCCTGATATGGAAACACAAATGTCCTTGAATGGAAAATCCAACAAAAAGTAGTTGATACGGCCCAGTCCATCACAGGTAAAGCCCTCCCCACCATTGAGCAAATCTACATGAAGAACTGTTGTAGCTAAGCTACATCATCAGGGACCCTCACCACACTCTTCTCGCTGCTGCCATAATGAAGAAAGTATAGGAGCCTCAGCACTCTCACCATCAAGTTCAGGAAGAGTTATTATCCCTCAACCATCAGACTCTTGAATCAAAGTGGATAACTTCACTTGCCTCATCATTAAAATGGACTCACTTTCAAGGACTCTTCATCTCATTTTCTCGATATTTATTGCTTATTTATTTATTATTTCATTATTTTTGTATCTTCAGAATTTGTTGTCTTTTGCACAGTGGTTGTATTCCAAGTTGTTGTGGTATTTCATTGATTCTATTACAATTATTATTCTATTATGGATTTATTGAGTATGCCCGCAAGTAATGAATCCTGGGGTTGTATATGGTGACTTTGACAATAAATTTACTTTGAACTGAGGTTGGGTGAAACTAGAACTAGAGGTCATGGGTTAAGGGTAAAAGGTCAAATATTTAAGGGGAACACGAAGCAGGACTTCATGACTCAGGGAGTGCGGAACAAGCTGCCATCGAAATGGTGAATGCAGGTTTGATTTTAACATTCAAGAGAAATTTTACATGGATGGGAGCTGAATGGGTGCAGGTCGATGGGATTTGGCAGATTAACAGTTGGCATGGGTAAGATGGGCCAAAGGGTCTGTTTCTGTTCTGTAGTGCTCTCTGACTATGATTCTAAATGCTGTGAAGTTTTGAATTTGCTTTCAAGTTATCTGCATCTTACCTGGAAAGCACCTTGGTGTGAGTGTGAATTATATTCAGTGCTTCCTTGAAATTTCCATTGTGGACCAGACAGACGACTTTACAATGCAGCGCAGTGACATCATCCTTGTCATCTTGCAGTACTACGAATTAAAATTACACTTTAATTAGCAATAATAAATTTACCATTATTCCGATGTGTGAACAGAAGAAAACCAAACTAATTTACAGCTATTTCAAAATATTCTGGTAGTTAAAACTATACACCCCTAAAATTTGTCATTTATCTCCTTGGTGGACAATTGTAAGTTCCAAAAATCCATCAGAATCAGAATCCGAATCCTTTATTATCGCCAAGTAGGAGGACACATACAGGGAATTTGATGCCGGTTTCCCTGAGCTCTCTCTGTACAGAATGAAAAGCAAACAAAAACAATAGTGCAAATAATCATAAACTATATACAATGAGGTCCACCTCATTGAATGTACAGGTGGACTTGATTTATAATAGACTAAAATTCAAGTGTTCATAAGACTGATGGCATACGGAAAGAAACTGTTCTTGTACCTATTTGTCCTGGCACACAGTGATCTAAAGTGCCTACCAGAAGGAAAGAGTTGGAACAGGTGATGTCCAGGGTGTGAGGGGTCTACAATAATACTGCTTGCTCGCTTCCTGACTCCAGATGCATATAAGTCCTGGATCGAGGGCAGCTTCACACCAATAATCCTTTCCGCAGCCCTGACGGTTCTTGTCTTGTTTGGTAGCTGATCCAAACCAGACAGTGATGGACGAACAGAGAACAGACTGGATTATTCCTGAATAGAATTGAATCAGCAGCTCCTGAGGCAGGTTGTACTTCCTGAGTTGACGTAGGAAATACAACCTCTGCTGAGCCTTTTTGATAAGAGTGTCCGCGTTGGATGTCCACTTCAGGTCCTGGGAGATTGTGACACCCAGAAATCTGAAGGTCTCCACAGCAGACACATCCGCTTAGTCTCTGAAGAAAGTGATATTCTTGCCAACTTTAGCCAATACACCTGTTATACTCAACAAATCAAGTTTGTTGTCATCTGACTGTACATATTTTCAACCAAAGTAAACAGCATTCCTCCGAACCACTGTGCACCCACACAACACACAGCACATAAAGCAAAATATTATACTACAAACAAGTTAATAAAATATAATTAAAATACAAGTAGAAAAGTGCAGCACAGGTAAACAGTAAACAGCTCACTGTCCTAATGATGACACCTCAGTGGTGACAGGGTATTTATTAGTTTCACAGCCTGAGGAAAGAAGCTGTTACCTAGTCTGACAGTCCTAGTCCTGACGCTCTTGAACCTCTTCCTGATGGTGGTGGGTCAAAGAGATAGTGGGTTGCATGGTGGGGATCCTCAACAATGTTTCAAGCCTTTCGTCTACAATGTAAATGTCACAAATTGTAGGAAGACCCTGGTGATCCTCTCATGTTTTTACTATCCTCTGCAGGTCCTGCAGTCCGATGCCTTGCAGCTTCTGTACCACACAATGATGCAGACAGCTGGGACGTTCTTGATGGTGATCCTGCAGAAAATTTTTAGAATAGAGGTGGTGAACCTTGCACACCTCAGCCTTCTCAGGGAGTGTAGACGCTGCTCTGCTTTCTTGACTACTAAGGAAGTGTTGTGGGTCCAGGTCAAATTGCCTGTTATGTGCACACCAAGGAACTTTGTACTCTTCACTCTCTCCATGGCAGAGCTATTAATAGGAAATGGAGAGTGGACAAGCTGTGCCTTCCTGAAATCCTCAATCACCTCTTTTGTCTTGTTCACACTGAGCCTCCGGTTGTTGTCCTCACACCATTTCACAAACCTCTTTACTTCCTCTCTGTAAGCGGACTTATCATTGTTGCCAATGAGGCCAACCACTGTATCACATCAGTGAATTTAATGATGTAATTTGAGCTGAATGATGTAATCTGCAACCCTCCAATCCCCCAGAACCTCTCCTGTTCCATTGATGATGCAAAGATCATTGCCAGAGGCTCAGCAAACTCCTCTCTCGCTTCCCACAGTAGCCTGGGGTACAACTCGTCCAGTCCCAGTGATTTATCAAACTTGATGCTTTCCAAAAGCTCCAGCACATCCTCTTTAATTTCTATATGCTCAAGCTTTTCAGTCCACTGTAAGTCACACTACAATCGCCAAGGTCCTTTTCCGTAGTGAATACTGAAGCAAAGAATTTATTAAGTACCTCTGCTTCCATACACACTTTTACACTGTCACACTTGATTGGTCCTATTCTCTCACGTCTTATCCTCTTGCTCTTCACATACTTGTAGAATGCCTTGGGGTTTTCCTTAATCCTGTCCGCCAAGGTCTTCTCATGGCCCCTTCTGGCTCTCCTAATTTCTTTCTTAAGCTCCTTCCTGCTAGCTTTATAATCTTCTAGATCTCTACCATTACCTAGTTTTTTTAACCTTCTGTAAGCTTTTCTTTTCTCAACTAGATTATAGAAAACATAGAAACACAGAAAACCTACACCATTCTGCCCACAAAGTTGTGCTGAACATGTCCTTACCTTAGAAATTACTAGGCTTACTTATCGCCCTCTATTTTACTAAGCTTCACATACCTATCAAAAAGCCTCTTAAAATACCCTATCATATCTGCCTCCACCGGCATTACCGGCAGCCCATTCCACGTAATCACCACTCTCTGAGTAAAAAACTTACCCCTAACATCTCCCCTGTACCTACTCCCCAGCACCTTAAACCTGTATCCTCTTTTGGCAACCATTTCAGGAAAAAGCCACGATCCACACGATCAATGCCTCTCATCATCTTGTACACCTCTATCAGGTCACCTCTCATCCTCCTTCACACCAGGGAGAAAAGGCTGAGTTCACTCAACTTATTCTCATAAGGCATGCTCCCCAATCCAAGCAACATCCTTGTAAATCTCCTCTACACCCTTTCTATGGCTTCCACATCCTTCCTGTAGTGAGGCAACCAAAACTGAGCACAGTACCCAACCAGGGTCCTATATAGCTGCAACATTACCTCTCAGCTCCTAAATTCAATTCCACGATTGATGAAGGCCAGTACACCATATGCCTTCTTAATCACAGAGTCAAACTGCGCAGCTGCTTTGAGCGTCCTATGGACTCGGACCCCAAGATACCTCTGATCCTCCACACTGCCAAGAGTCTTACCACTAATACTATCATCTGCCATCATATTTGACCTACCAAAATGAACCACTTCACACTTCTGTGGGTTGAACTCCGTCTACCACTTCTCAGCCCAGTTTTGCATCCTATCAATGTCCTGCTGTAACCTCTGACAGCCTTCCACACTATCCACAACACCGCCAACCTTTGTGTCATTAGCATCCCATCCCTCCACCTCCTCATCCAGGTCATTTATAAAAATCACAAAGTGTAAGGGTCCTAGAACAGATTCCTGAGGCACTCCACTGGTGAGTGACCTCCATGCAGAATATGACCCATCTACAACCACTCTTTGCCTTCTGTGGGCAAGCGGGTTCTGCATCCACAAAACAATGTCCCCTTGGATCCCATGCTTCCTTACTTTCTCAATAAGCCTTGCATGGAGTACCTTATTAAATGCCTTGCTGAAATCCATATACACTACATCTACTGCTGTTCCTTCATCAATGTGTTTAGTCACAGCCTCAAATAATTCAATCAGGCTTGTAAGGCACGACCTGCTTTTGACAAAGCCATGCTGACTATATCATACCTCTCCAAATGTTCATAAATCCTGCCTCTCAGGATCTTCTCCATCAACTTACCAACCACTGAGGTAAGACTCACTGGTCTATAATTTCCTGGGCTAGCTCTACTCCCTTTCTTGAATAAAGGAACAATATCCGCAAACCTCCAATCCTCCAGACCCTCTCCCGTCCCTGTTGATGATGCAAAGATCATTGCCAGAGGCTCAGCAATCTCCTCCCTCACCTCCCACTGTAGCCTGAGGTACATTTCATCCGTTCCCGGCGACTTATCCAACTTGATGCTTTCCAAAGCTCCAGCACATCCTCTTTCTTAATGTCTACATGCTCAAGCTTTTCAGTCTGCTGCAAGTCATCACTACAATCACTAAGATCCTTTTTCATAGTGAATACTGAAATAAAGTATTAATTAAGTTCCTCTGCTATTTCCTCTGAAAGTGTTCCATAAACACTTTCCCACTGTCACACTTGATAGGTTCTATTCTTTCACGTCTTATCTTCTTGCTCTTCACATACTTGTAGAATGCCTTGGGGTTTTCCTTAATTCTGCCCGCCAAGGCCTTATCATGGCCCCTTCTGGCTCTCCTAATTTCCTACTTAAGCTCCTTCCTAGTAGCCGTATAATCTTCTACATTTCTAACATTACCTAGCTCTCTGAAACTTTTGTAAGCTTTTCTTTTCTTCTTGACTAGCTTTTAAACCTTTGTACACCACGGGTCCTGTACCCTACCATAACTTCCCTGTCTTGTTGGAACATACTCCTTCTCCACACAAATATCCCCTGAACATTTGCCACATTTCTTCCGTACTTTTCCCTGAGAACATCTGTTTCCAATGTAAGCTTCCAATTTCCTGCCTGATAGCCTCATAATTCCCCTTACTCCAATTAAACACTTTTCTAACTTGTCTGTTCCTATCCCTCTCCAATGCTATTGTAAAGGAGATAGAATTGTGATCACTATCTCCAAAATGCTGTCCCACTGAGAGATCTAACACCTGACCAGGTTCATTTCCCAATACCAAATCAATTAGGCCGCCTATAAAAAACACCCAGTGAAGTTATTGACCCCTTTCTGTTCCTAACCTCCACCCACAGAGACTCCATAGACAATCCCTTCATGGCGTCCACCTTTTCTACAGCCGTGACACTATCTCTGATCAACAGTGCCATGCCCCCAGCTCTTTTGCCTCCCTCCCTGTCCTTTCTGAAACATCTAAAACCCCGCACTTGAAGTAACCAATCTTGTCCATGAGCCATCCAAGACTCTGTAATGGCCACCACATCATATCTACAAGTACTGATCCACGCTCTAAGCTCATCCATTTTGTTCACAATACTCCTTGCATTAAAATAGACACATCTCAAGCCTTCAGTCTGAGCGCGTCCCTTCTCTATCACCTGCCTATCCTCCCTCTCGCGCTGTCTACAAGCTTTCTCTATTTGTGAGCTAACCTCCTCTTCTACAGTCTCTTCTGTTCAGTTCCCACCCCCTAACAATTCTAGTTTAAACTCTCCCCAGCAGCCTTAGCAAACCTCCCTGCCAGGATACTGGTTCCCCCTTGGATTCGAGTTCAACCTGTCCTTGTTGTACAGGTCACACCTGCCCCAAAAGAGGTCCCAATGATCCAGAAGTCTGAATCCCTGCCCCCTGCTCCAATCCCTCAACCACACATTTATCTTCCACCTCATTCTATTCCTATTCTCACTATCGCATGGCACAGGCAGTAATCCCAAGATTACTACCTTCGCGGTCCTGCTTCTCAACTTCCTTCCTAACTCCCGTAGTCTTTTTTCAGGACCTCTTCCCTTTTCCTACCTATGTCATTGGTACCAATATGTACCACGATCTCTGGCTGTTCTCCCTCCCACTGCAGGATATCGTGGATGTGATCTGAAACATCCCAGACCTTGGCACCTGGGAGACAAACTACCATCCGACTTTCTTTCCTGCGTCCACAGAATCACCTGACTGATCCTCTAGCTATAGAGTCCCCTATCACTACTGCCTTCCATTTCCTTTCCATACACTTCTGAGCCACAGGGCCAGACTCTGTGCCAGAGGTACGGCCACTGCCACTTTCCCCAGGTCGGCTGTCCCCTGCCCCCCCCAACAGTACTCGAACAGGAGTACAAATGTACAGCCACAGGGGTACTCTCTTGTACCTGACTCTTCCCCATCCCCCTCCTGACTGTGACCCACTTGTCTGTCTCCCGTGGCCCCGGTGTAACCATCTGCCCGTAACTCCTATCACCTCTGAAAAATCAGCAGTTCACTCGCAGTCTTCTTGCTCCAAATTAAAAAGTGTTCAAGATTCCTTGACTTTTTAAACCTTTCGTGCTCTACTGGCTGACGTCACGCACCTGCACAGTCTCACCTCTCTTTAACCCGAGTAGTAAAAAAACTCCCTTCACTCCAAAAAATCAGCACCTGCCTATAACTCCTATCTGTCACCTCCTCACTCTCCCTAACCAGACGAAGGTCATCAAGCTGCATCCCCAGTTCCCTAACCTGGTCCCTAAGGAGCTGCAGCTCGACGCACCTGGTGCAGATGTGGCCGCCCAGGAGGCTGGGAGACTCCCGGACATCCCACATCCAACATCCAGTACAGAACACTGGCCTCACAGACATACTTCCAATTCCTATTTTTCACAAGTAACTTACCTCGCCTCGACCCATTATTGCCCAAGCCCCGTTGAGCCAAAGTCCTCCTACTCTGACTCCCTCTACTCTGACGCCCACTCTATAAAGCTGTCTTCTTTTTGAACTCTTCCCGCCCGTTTAACTCGCTGACATTCACGCACCTGCGCAGTCATGCTTCAATCAAACCGAAGAAAATATGCTCTCCTTTAAATTCTTCCCACCAGTCTAACTCGCTGATGTCCACACACCTGCGCACTTCATGATTGTTGATGTCAGTGCTACTGAGTGGTAATGATTTAGGCCAATTACTGGTGCTCTCTTGGGCATCAGAACGATCCTGGCTGCCTTGAGTCTGTAGGGAAGGTGGACTGTTTCAGAAAGATATTAAAGATGTCCGTTAAGACCTCTGTTAGCTGGGCTGCACAGTTCCTCAGCATCTGACCGGGTATGTTACCCAGCCTTACAGCTTTGTGTGAGTTTACCCTAGCTAGGATCCTCCTCAACTCAGTTGCAGCCAGAGGGTGCCAGTTCCTCAGGAAGAGGGTCCCGTTTCCTTGATGCCACATAATTCAAGTCATCAATTTGTGCATAGAATGTATTCAGCCTATCAGAAAAAGAAACTGTGTAGCAACTAATGCAGAGTGTGGATTTACCATCAATTGTGGTTAACACGGGCTGGCCGGTGATGTATGGCACTAGCACTGGACTTTGAGGCAGATGGTCCCAAGTTCAAATCAAGCCAGGACCCCATTTGGGCAGTAGCACTATCTGCATGGATGAAAGGCCTGGCAAACTACCTCCATATCCACACTATCCATAGGGTAGCCATGAGTCGATGACAACTCGACAGCACTCAATAACAACATAGTTTACATACCTTGCCTGCTGTGCTATGTGTCCCAGAGGCACAGAGGTATCTGGATTCTCTCACACTTTGCCTTCCTGACAGCACAGGAGAATACGGCTCTTGCTGCGTCACCCAATCTGAACACAGCATCCCAATCCCCAAGCAGTACACAAACCTCTGCAGTCAGCCATGGCTTCTGGTTTCATCACAATTACATCCCCAATGCATTTTCTTACATAGCCAGTCACCAATCCCACACACTGATCAATAATCGTAGGTCATCACCTCCCTGAGTGAGTGCTTTCGAAGCAGCCCTGCAATGCTAATGTGGCACCTTCTGGACAGGCCCTGATCTCCCTGTGAACTGGTTTGACTCGTTTCACCAGTGCTCTGTATGCAGGAATTAAAAAAATGGATATGTGGTCTGAGTATCTGAGGTGAGAGCCTTGCAAATGCTACAAAGTTTGGCATAAACCAGATCTAATACATTCTCTCCTCTGGTCGTGATAATATTAACATGCTGGTAGAACTTTTGCAGTACTGTTTTTAAGTTGGCAAGATTGAAATCACCAGCATCAATAACGACACCATCTGCTTTGAGGTTGCAAATTGGGCTGTGGAGCTCCTGCAGCGCTTCCCCGGCACTATCACAGGGAGAGATGCACAACAATCACAATGGCTGTGAACTCCCTCGGTAATTAGAAGGGATGGACTTCACCATTAAAAACTCTATCTGTAGTGAGCAGTGGGCCATACACAAACCAGTTCTTATTGATGTAGACACACAGACCTCCTCCACCAGTCTTGCCAGAGGTCACAGAATTTCAGTCCACCCAAAAGGAGATTAGGCCTTTTATCTGGATGGCCAAGTCGGGAATGGTGTCTTGAAGGTTGTAAACTGGATTCGAAATTGGGAGAAGACAGAGAGTGGTGGTGGATGACTGCTTCTCAGACTGGAGGCCTGTGAATAGTGGTGTGCCTCAGGGATCTGTGCTGGGACCATTGTTGTTTGTTCTCTATATCAATGATCTAGATGATAATGTGGTAAATTGGATCAGCAAGTTTGCTGATGACACTAAGATTGGAGGTGTTGTGGATAGCAAGGAAGGCTTTCAAAGCTTGCAGAGGGATTTGGACCAACTGGAAAAATGGGCCAGAAAATGGCAGATGCAGACAAGTGTGAGGTGTTGCATTTTGGAAGGGCAAATCAAGGTAGAACATACACAATAAATGGTAAGGCACTGAGGAGTGTGGAGGAACAAAGGGATCTGGGAGTTCAGACACATAATTCCCTGAAAGTGGCATCACAGGTAGACAGGGTTGTAAAGAACGCTTTTGGCATCCTGGCATTCATAAATCAATGTATTGAGTATAGGAGTTGGGATGTTACAGTGAGGTTGTATAAGACATTGGTCAGGCCAAATTTGGAGTATTGTGTGCAGTTCTGGTCACCTAACTATACGAAGGATATCAGTAAGATTGAAAGAGTGCAGAGAAGATTTACTAGGATGTTGCCAGGTATTCAGGAGTTGAGTTACAGGGAAAGACTGAACAGGTTAGGACTTTATTCCTTGGAGTGTGGAAGAATGAGGGGAGATATGACAGAGGTTTACAAAATTATGAGGGTATAGAAAGAGTAAATGCCAATGGGCTCTTTCCACTTAGATTAGGAGAGATAAATACGAGAGGACATGGCTTTAGGGTGAAAGGGGAAATGTTTAAGGGGAACTTCTTCACTCAGAGTGTGGTGGGAGTGTGGAACGGGCTGCCATCTGACGTGGTAAATGCGGGCTCACTCTTTAAGTTTTAAGAATAAATTGGATAGATACATGGATGGGAGAGGTCTGGAGGGTTATGGACTGGGTGCAGGTCAATAGGACTAGCGGAATAAAGTTTCAGCACAGACTAGAAGGGCTGAATGGCCTGTTTTCTGTGCTGTAGTGTTCTATGGTTCTAAGTCATGTTTTCATCAAGATGGGCGTGCAACAGTCCATCATCTCCCATTGGTTCAGCTACAGATGCAGATAATCCAGTTTATTTTCCAGCAGTCAGACATTAGCAAATAGAATCGAAGGGAACATAGGCCTGCAGGGATTCATTCAAGTATCACTTTAATACTGGCATGCTTCTTGGATTTGTTTTCGAGCATACTGCTCCGACAGCAGCTTCCCTGTGTAACTACAGTAGACTTCGGTGAGGAGCAAGAGCCCGCGCTTTGTGATAATCGGTTACTGCTAATGATCTATGTTATTCCACTTGCCAACGTGTTAAGACTTGCAGATTTTAGTGTTCTTAATGCTCAGCAGTGTTTTATCATCAAAAAATAGCTCAACAGGGCAAGAAATTTCATCGTTGGTTGGTACTGGAGTGGGTGCTGTGTCCATGCGCATTACCATCTTGTGAAGAATATTAGGATCTCCACCATCTTAATGTGCTTCACTTTAGTCCAGATTGGCCCAAAGGATAAGCAATTTTTATAGAACATAAGAACTAAGAGCAGGAGTCGGCCATCTGGACCATCGAGCCTCCTCTGCCACTCAGTAAGATTATGGCAGATCTGACTATATGGGCTCATCTCCAACTACCTGCCTTTACCCCATAACCCTCAATTCCCCTACTATACAAAAATTTATCCAACTTTGTCTTAAATATATTTACTGAGGTAGCCTCCACTGCTTCATTTGGCAGAGAATTCCACAGATTCACCACTCTCTAGGATAAGTAGTTCCTCCTCATTTCCACCCCAAATCTACTCCCCTGAATCTGAAGGCTATGCCCTCCAGTTCTAGTCTCACCTAGTGCCACAATTTTCCTGCCTCTACCTTGTCTATCCCTTTCATAATTTTATGTTTCCATAAGATCTCCTTTCATTCTTCCGAATTTCAGGGAGTACAGTTCCAGGTAACTCAATCTCTCCTCATAGTCCAACCCCCTCATCTCTGGAATCAACCTAGTGAACCTCTTTTGCACCACCTCCAAAGCCCTCCTCCAGAACTGTACGCAGTACTCCAGATGTGGCCTCACCAGTACCCTGTATAGTTTCAGCATAACCTCCCTGCTCTTAAATTCAATCCCTCTAGGATTGAAGAGCAACATTTCATTTGCCTTCTTGATAGCCTGCATACCGTTTTGCAATTCATGCACAAGAACTCCCAAGTCCCTCTGCACAGCAGCATGCTGCAATTTTTTACCATTTAAATAATAATTTGCTTTCATTTTTCCTTCCAAAGTGAATGACCTCACATCTACCAACATTGCACTCCATCTGCCAGACTCCTGTCCACTCACTTAACCTATCTATATCTCTCTGCAGACTCTCCGTATCTTCTGCACAATTTGCTTTTCCACTCAATTTAGTATCATCAGCAAACTTAGACACTACACTCAGTCCCCTCTTCTAGATCGTTAATGTATATCGTGAACAGTTGTGGGCCCAGCACCAACCCCTGCGCTACACCGTTCACCACTGATTGCCAACCAGAGTAACACCCATGTATCCCAACTCTCTACTTTCTATTAGTTAACCAATCCTCTATCCATGCTAATACATCACCCCCCAACTTTATGCATCCTTATCTTATAGATAAGTCTTTTATGTAACACCTTATTGAATGCCTTCTGGAAATCCCAAGTCAATAACGTCCATCTGTTCCCCTCTATCCACTACACTTGTTATATCCTCAGAATTCCAAAAATTTTGTCAAACAGGACCTGCCTTTGCTAAACCCTAACCCTAATATTGCATCTGCCTGATGGATCCATTTCTTTCCAGATGTCTCGCTATTTCTTCTTTAATGATAGCTTCAAGCATTTTCCCAACTACAGATGTTAAACTAACCGGCCTAGAGTTACCTGCCTTTTGCCTATGTGCTTTTCTGAACAGTACAGCACAGTGCAGGCCCTTCAACCCATGACCTTTTAACCTTCAACAAGATCAACCTAACCTTTCCCTCCCTCAAGTCCTCCACTTTTCTTTCAACAGGGTACCTGAGAGTCTCTCAGAACAGTTATGCAGAGATTGAGTGAAGGAGAGAAGTTGAGCAGGGTGGGACTTTTTTTAAAAAAATTGGAACATAACAGAATGAGAAGTGACCTTATGTGTCTACAATCATGAGGAATATAGGAATGGCATAATGTTTCCCATGGTTGGGGAATCAAGGACTAAAGGGCATCAGTTTAAGGTGAGATATTTAATTGATTGTGGACTTCAGAAAGGGGAGAACACACACCAGTCATTAAGGGTGGGCAGTGAAAATGGCAAGCAACTTTCAGTTCCTGGGCATCAGGATATTGATGCAATTACAAAGGAGGCATGCCAGCATCTCTTTTTATAGACAATAGACAATAGGTGCAGAAGGTTCAGAAGGTTGAGGAGATTTGGTATGTCATCAAAGGCATAGGTGTACAAAGAAGAATATTCAAACTTGTGTCATTACAGCCTGGTATAGAGGCTCCAAAGCATAGTTCAGCACATCATTGAGACCATCCATGGTCACTCTCCAATTTCTCTGTAAAGCAGCCTCTATGAAACTCTTCTCACAGCCTCTATAAATCAGGCAGCATAAGCCAATGCCCCACTCATCCCTAACATTCTCTCTTCTCACTTCTTCCATTGACACAAGATTTTAAAGCCTGAAAATATGTCTCATTAGATTTAAAATATTAAATAGCTCCCTAAAACAATAAGGTGGCCACTCGCCTTTGCAATCTACCTTGTAATATTGCACGGTTACCTACCTACATTTTTTTTGTAACTCTCATTTCTCATTATTATGCATTATTGATTTACCACCATGCTCTGTGTAATGATCTGATTTGTATGAACAGTCTGCAAGCTTATTCAACACGGTAGGCTTATTCAGAAAGTCAGAAGGCATTGGATCCAGGGAAGTTTGGTCAGGTGGATTCAGAATTGGCTTGCCTGCAGAAGGCAGAGGGTCGTGATGGAGGGAGTACATTTGGATTGGAGGGTTGTGACTAGTGGTGTCCCACAAGGATCTGTTCCGGGACCTCTACTTTTCATGATTTTTATTAACGACCTGGATGTGGGGGTAGAAGGGTGGGTTGGCAAGTTTGCAGACGACGCAAAGGTTGGTGGTGTTGTGGATAGTGTAGAGGATTGTCGAAGATTGCAGAGAGACATTGATTGGATGCAGAAGTGGGCTGAGAAGTGGCAGATGGAGTTCAACCCGGAGAAGTGTGAGGTGGTACACTTTGGAAGGACAAACTCCAAAGCAGAGTACAAAGTAAATGGCAGGATACTTGGTAGTGTGGAGGAGCAGAGGGATCTGGGGGTACATGTCCACAGATCCCTGAAAGTTGCCTCACAGGTAGATAGGGTAGTTAAAAAAGCATAGGGGGTGTTACCCTTCAGAAGTCGAGGGATAGAGTTTAAGAGTTGCGAGGTAATGATGCAGCACTACAAAACTCTGGTTAGGCCACACTTGGAGTACTGTGTCCAGTTCTGGTCGCCTCACTATAGGAAGGATGTAGAAGCATTGGAAAGGGTACAGAGGAGATTCACTAGGATGCTGCCTGGTTTAGAGAGTATGCATTATGATCAGAGATTAAGGGAGCTAGGGCTTTACTCTTTGGAGAGGAGGAGGATGAGAGAAGACATGATAGAGGTATACACGATATAAAGAGGAACGGATAAAGTGGACAGCCAGCACCTCTACCCCAGGGCACCACTACTCAATACAAAAGGACATGGCTTTAAGATAAGGGGTGGGAAGTTCAAGGGGGATATTAGAGAAAGATCTTTTACTCAGAGAGTGGTTGGTGCGTGGAATGCACTGCCTGAGTCAGTGGTGGATTTAAGAGACTACTAGACAGGTATATGGAGGAATTGATGGTGGGGGGATATATGGGAGACAAGGTTTAAGGGTCGGCACAACATTGTAGGCCAAAGGGCCTGTACTGTGCTGCACTATTCTATGTTCTAAGACAATCTTTTCACTATATTTCAGTACATGTGACAACTCAAAGTACAGGACTGTAAGAGTTTGCAGAGTGTTGTAGACTCTGCATCATGGACACAACCTTCTCTACCATCTAAGACATCCTCAAAAGAATCAGATTTATTATCTCTGGGATATAATGTGAAATTTGTATCAGCAGTACAATGCAATACATAATATAGAAAAACATTAACTACAGGAAGTGTACATATGTATACTAAATAGTTAAAAATACCGCAAAAACAGAAACAACAAAAAAGTTACTGTTCATGGGTTCAATGCCCAATCAGAAATCAGACAGCAGAGAGGAATCGCTGAGTGTGTACCTTTAGACTTCTGACGGTAACAATGAGAAATGGCATGTGCTGGGAGATGGGGGGGCCTTAACAATGGACGCCACTTGAAGCACTGCTCCTCGAAGATGTTTTGGATACAATAGAGGCTAGTACTCCTGATGGAGCTGACTGATTTTACAACTTTCTGTAGCTTCTTTCCAGTACTGCTGAAGATTCTCCACCCAAAACATTGACTGTACTCTTTTTCATAGATGCTGCCTGGCCTGCTGAATTCCTCCAGCATTTTGTGAATGTTGCTCAGATTTCCAGCGTCCGCAGATTCCCTCCTGTTTGTGATTGGATCACTGCTTTTCCTCCCTTTTTGCGTTACTTTTCTGGTTGGCTGCCAATGCCAAGAGGAATTCCACAGGGGAAGGTGTGGGGATGCTTCTTTTCTCATTATTTGGATGAAGGAATTAGTGGCTTTATGGCCAGGTTGGTGGAAGATACAACGATATGAAGGGCAGTTAGTGTTGAGGATGGAAGGCTTCCATAGGGGTCGGTGTTAGGGCCATTGCTTTTTATAATGTATGTCAATGATTTGGACTATGGTATTAATGGATTTGTGGCCATATTTACTGATGATACAAAGATAGGTGGAGGAAATAGGTTAATGTTAAGGAAACAGAGAGCTTGCAGAGAGATTGGGCAATTAGGGGAATGGGCAAAGAAGTGGAAAATGAAATACAATGTTGGAAAGTGTATGGTCATGCACTTGGGTGGAAGAAATAAATGGGAAGACTATAATTTCGATGGACAGAGAATACAAAATGCAGAGATGCAAAGGGACATCAGGGTCCTTGTGCAGGATACCCTAAAGGTTAACCTCCAGGCTGAGTCAGTGGTAAAGAAGGCAAATGCAATGTTGGCATTCATTTCTGGAGGTATAGAATTTTAGAGCAGGGATGTGATGTTGAGGCTCTAAAAGGCACTCGTGAGTCCACAGTTGGAGTATTGTGTACAGTTTTGTGCGCCTTATTTTAGAAAAGATATACTGACATTAGAGAGGATTCAGAGATTCACAAGAATGATTCCAGGAATGAAAGGGTTACCGTATGAGGAACATCTAGCAGCTCTTGGGCTGTATTCCCTGGAGTTCAGGAGAATGAGGGGGAGATCTCATAGAAACATTCCAAATGTTAAAAGCCCTGAACAGACTAGATATGGCAGTTATTTCCCATGGCAGGGGATTCTAGGACAAGAGGGCACGACTTCAGGATTGAAGGTCGTCCATTTAGAACTGAGATGCAGAAAAATTACTTTAGTCAGAGTGTGGTAAATCTGTGGAATTTGTTGCCACAAGTGGCTTTGGAGGCCAAGTCATTGGGTGCATTTAAGGAAGACAAAGATAGGTTCTTAATTAGCCAGGGCATTATGGGGAGAAGGCAGGGGAGTGGTGATGACTGGATCAGCCCAGAGAAACATAGAAAAACTACAGCACAATATAGGCCCTTCGGCCCACAAAGCTGTGCTGAACACGTCCCTACCTTAGAACTACCTAGGCTTTGCAATAGACAAAACCTATTAATCAAATGCCTTGCTGAAATCCATATACACTACATCTACTGCTCTACCTTCATTAATGTGTTTAATCACATCCTCAAAAAATTCAATCAGGCTCGTAAGGCACGACCTGCCTTTGACAAAGCCCATGACTGAATGGTGGAGCAGACTCGATGGGCCGAATGGTCTATTTCTGCTCCTATATTTGATGGTCACGGTTTTATGGTTTCCGCAGAAGAACAGATTGGAGAAATGAGAAAAGACGTGGTAGATAGAATAGTGTCGGAAAGTGTATGATATGCACTTTAGGACAGGTTCTCTCCACATGCCGGCCCAGCCGCCAGCTGGGACATGTCACCACGGCCTCTCACCACCCTCACCCGCTGCTTACTTCTATTGAGGGACTTCAGAGCCCGGCTATAGTCCGCAGTCTGCCCGCAACGATTCACTTCGGTCCAGAGAGCCGTTAACGAGCCTCCACTCGCCATGGCCAAAGCAACGCCCGCAATCCTCTCCCTCTACCACGTCCAACTGCCCGAGACCGCCGGCCGACGGCAGCCTCACCAGCCACCACCGCTTGCTCCGCCGCCCGCGCCACCTGCCGGCCGGAGATTCGCCAGCCGCCGCTGGCGCCACCTGCCGGCCGGAGATTCACCAGCCGCCGCCGCCACCACCTGCCGGCCGGAGATTCGCCAGCCGCCGTCACCCGCGCCACCTGCCGGCCGGAGATTCGCCAGACGCCGCCGCCCGCCCGCGCCACCTGCCGGCCGGAGATTCGCCAGACGCCGCCGCCCGCCCGCGCCACCTGTCGGTCGCACAGTTCTACCGCACTGCTTAGTGCCCTACGATTCACTGTGTACAGACGTGCCACCCTGCAAAAACTCATCTCAGGGAGGTAGAACCACCACCCCCGCCCTCCGCAACCCCATATCCCCCCCCCCCGGTCGACCTCCAAGGGTCTACAGGGCATTTGATTATGAAAGAACACAACAATTTATTTGATCACATACTGAAACTATTTACACACACACACACACATATATTCCTTTTTGATTATTTTGTTGGTAGTCTCAATGCTAATAGCTAAATGCTAATATAAATAGCTTTTCTATTTCATTTGCAAACTTTCCTTGTACTGTACTGTGATATGGCTTGCTTGGCAGATTTGAGCATTTTGCCAGAAGTCACAACCTCATAAAATATGTACTTATATTATCATCGAGTCAATTTTTATGCATCCTATCAATGTCCTGCTGTAACCTCTGACAGCCCTCCACACTATCCACAACACCCCCAACCTTTGGTCATCATCAAATTTACTAACCCATCCCTCCACAAAGAGTAAGGGTCCCAGAACAGATCCCTGAGGCACACCACTGGTGACCAACCTCTATGCAGAATATGACACGTCTACAACCACTCTTTGCCTTCTGTGGGCAAGCCAGTTCTGGATCGACAAAGCAATGTCCCCTTGGATCCCATGCCTCCATACTTTCTCAATAAGGCTTGCATTGGGTACCTTATCAAATGCCTTGTGGGAATTTGGCAGGTATTTCTGGGAATAATGCAGAAGGTGCAGGATCGGTTCATTCCAAAGAGGAAAAGGGGAGTAAGGGGCGGCCGTGGCTGACGAGGGAAGTAAAGGGCAGTATAAAAATAAAAGAGAAGAAATATAACATAGCAAAGATGAGCGGGAAACCGGAGGACTGGGAAGCTTTTAAAGAGCAACAGAAGATAACAAAAAAGGCAATACGCCAGGAAAAAAATGAGGTACGAAGGTAAACTAACCAAGAATATAAAGGAGGATAGTAAAAGCTTCTTTAGGTATGTGAATAGCAAAAAAATAGTTAAGACCAAAATTGGGCCATTGAAGACAGAAACGGGTGAATTTATTATGTGGAACAAGGAAATGGCTGACGAGTTGAACAGGTACTTTGGATCTGTCTTCACTAGGGAAGACACAAACAATCTCCCAGATGTAATAGCGGCCAAAGGAACTAGGGTAAAGGATGAACTGAAGGAAATTTATATTAGGCCAGAAACGGTGT
Organism: Hemitrygon akajei; assembly: GCF_048418815.1. Lineage (NCBI taxonomy): Eukaryota > Metazoa > Chordata > Chondrichthyes > Myliobatiformes > Dasyatidae > Hemitrygon > Hemitrygon akajei. The sequence goes on along the minus strand of NC_133136.1, from coordinate 689,678 downwards.
TGGATAGACTGTTGAGTCTGAAGGCTGTTAAGTCCCCGGGACCTGATGGTCTGCATCCCAGGGTACTTAAAGAGGTGGATCTAGAAATCGTGGACGCATTGGTAATCATTTTCCAATGTTCTATAAATTCAGGAACAGTTCCTGCTGATTGGAGGGTGGCCAATGTTGTCCCACTTTTCAAGAAAGGAGGGAGAGAGAAAACAGAGAATTATAGACCGGTTAGTCTAACGTCAGTGGTGGGAAAGATGCTGAAGTCAATTATAAAAGAGGAAATTACGACACATTTGGATAGCAGGAAAAGGATCAGTCCGAGTCAGCATGGATTTATGAAGGGAAAATCATGTTTGACTAATCTTCTGGAGTTTTTTGAAGATGTAACTATGAAAATGGACAAGGGAGAGCCAGTGGATGTAGTGTACCTGGACTTCCAGAAAGCTTTTTTTAAAGTCCCACATAGGAGATTAGTGGGCAAAATTAGGGCACATGGTATTGGGGGCAGAGTACTGACATGGATTGAAAATTGGCTGGCTGACAGGAAACAAAGAGTAGTGATTAACGGGTCCCTTTCGGAATGGCAGGCTGTGACCAGTGGAGTACCGCAAGGTTCGGTGCTGGGACCGCAGCTGTTTACAATATACATTAATGATTTAAATGAAGGGATTAAAAGTAACATTAGCAAATTTGCTGATGACACAAAGCTGGGTGGCAGTGTGAAATGTCAGGAGGATGTTATGAGAATGCAGGGTGGACAGATTGGGTGAGTGGGCAAATGTATGGCAGATGCAGTTTAATGTGGATAAATGTGAGGTTATCCACTTTGGTGGCAAGAACAGGAAGGCAGATTACTATCTAAATGGAGTCAAGTTAAGAAAAGGGGAAGTACAACGAGATCTAGGTGTTCTTGTACATCAGTCAATGAAAGCAAGCATGCAGGTACAGCAGGCAGTGAAGAAAGCTAATGGCATGCTGGTCTTTATAACAAGAGGAACTGAGTATAGGAGTAAAGAGGTCCTTCTGCAGTTGTACAGGCCCTGGTGAGACCCCACCTGGAGTATTGTGTGCAGTTTTGGTCTCCGAATTTGAGGAAGGACTTTCTTGCTATTGAGGGAGTGCAGCGTAGGTTCACAAGGTTAATTCCCCGAATGGCGGGACTGTCATATGTTGAAAGATTGGAGCGACTGGGCTTGTATACACTGGAATTTAGAAGGATGAGAGGGGATCTGATTGAAACATATAAGATTATTAAGGGATTGGACATGCTGGAGGCAGGAAGCATGTTCCCGCTGATGGGTGAGTCCAGAACTAGAGGCCACAGTTTAAGAATAAGGGGTAGGCCATTTAGAACAGAGATGCGGAAAAACTTTTTCACCCAGAGAGTGGTGGATATGTGGAATGCTCTGCCCCAGAAGGCAATGGAGGCCAAGTCTCTGGATGCATTCAAGAGAGAGTTAGATAGAGCTCTTATAGATAGCGGGGTCGAGGGATATAGGGAGAGGGCAGGAACCGGGTACTGATTGTGTATGATCAGCCATGATCACAGTGAATGGCGGTGCTGGCTAGAAGGGCTGAATGGCCTACTCCTGCACCTACTGTCTATTGTCTTGCTGAAATCCATATACACTACATCTACTACTCTACCTTCATCAACATAGATAGATAGATAGATAGATAGATAGATACTTTATTCATCCCCATGGGGAAATTCAACTTTTTTTTTTCCAATGTCCCATACACTTGTTGTAGCAAAACTAATTACATACAATACTTAACTCAGTAAAAAATATGATATGCATCTAAATCACTATCTCAAAAAGCATTAATAATAGCTTTTAAAAAGTTCTTAAGTCCTGGCGGTAGAATTGTAAAGCCTAATGGCATTGGGGAGTATTGACCTCTTCATCCTGTCTGAGGAGCATTGCATCGATAGTAACCTGTCGCTGAAACTGCTTCTCTGTCTCTGGATGGTGCTATGTAGAGGATGTTCAGAGTTATCCATAATTGACCGTAGCCTACTCAGCACCCTTCGCTCAGCTACCGATGTTAAACTCTCCAGTACTTTGCCCACGACAGAGCCCGCCTTCCTTACCAGCTTATTAAGACGTGAGGCGTCCCTCTTCTTAATGCTTCCTCCCCAACACGCCACCACAAAGAAGAGGGCGCTCTCCACAACTGACCTATAGAACATCTTCAGCATCTCACTACAGACATTGAATGACGCCAACCTTCTTAGGAACATGTTTAGTCACATCCTCAAAAAATTCAATCAGGCTTGTAAGGCACGACCTGCCTTTGGCAAAGCCATGCTGACTATTCCTAATCATATTATGTCGCTCCAAATGTTCATAAATCCTGCCTCAGGATCTTCTCCATCAACTTACCTTTGTTAATTTGTTAATTTCTTGGCAGCAGTACAATGCTGTACAAGATAATAGAGAGAAAAAGAAACAATGAAATAGTTAAATAAGTAGTGCAAAAAATAAGAAATAAAAATGTACTAAGGTAGTGTTCATGGGTTCAATATCCATTCAGAAAATAAATGGCAGAAGGGGACAAATTCTGGTCACCTCATTATAGGAAGGATGTGGAAGCTATGGAGAGGGTGCAGAGGAGATTTACCAGGATGTTGCCTGGTTTGGAGAACAAGTCATATGAAGCAAGGTTAGCAGAGCTGGGACTTTTCTCTTTGGAGCGTAGAAGAATGAGAGGGGACTTGATAGATGTCTACAAGATTATGAGAGGCATAGATAGGGTGGATAGTCAGTACCTGTTTCCCAGGGCACCAATAGCAAACACCAGAGGGCATAGGTATAAAATTAAGGGAGGGAAGTTTCGGGGATACATCGGGGTAAGTTTTTTACACAGAGGGTTGTGAGTGACTGGAATGACTTGCCAGGGATGGTGGTGGAGGCTAAAACATTAGGGGTATTTAAGAGCCTTTTGGACAGGCACATGGATGAAAGAAAAATGGAGGGTTATGGGGTAGTGTGTGTTTAGTACTTTTTTTTAAGGATTATATGGGTCAGCACAACATGGAGGGCTGAAGGGCCTGTACTGTGCCGTAGTGTTCTATGCTTCTATGGGAAGAAACTGTTCTGAATCATTGAACGTGTGCTGATAGTAACAATGAGAAGAATCTTTGATTGGAGAACTGCACAGACACGGTAGAAGCATTCTCATGCAAGTCTGGCAAAGAGCTTTGAAAACCCAGTCTCCATTAAAGAGATATCCTCTAGCGGAGTGGTTATCGTGGGAGCGGTCATCATCAGAGTGGTCAGAGCGGTAAAGCTTTGGCTCAACTGGGCTTTGGCAAGGACAGGCAGAGGCAAGGTAAGTAAGGAAGACATTCCTTATCTCTCTTTTTCTGAATGAACTTCCGATGGAATGGGGGTATGCCTTCAGTGGAAGTCATGGCAACCAGTGCGGCGAGGACGCTCCACTCGAACCAGAGTCTCAAGCTACAAGGAAAAGCTTCAAGTATTCAGACGCAAACGTACAGAGAATATCGATTAATTAAGAGAAATGACTGAAAAGAGTAAATTGGACTTAAAGGTAAAATTAAAGCTGGTAACTGAAAATAAACTAGACAGAATAACTTGAATGATAGCAATATGGTTGAGACATAAAAAGGAGAGAATTCTCCATGATTGTTCACACTGCAGAGAGCCCTATAACACAGGGTGAAGATAGAGGTTACCCCTCTGAGCTGAGGCAGGTCAGTGCTCAGACCTCACTGTTGGAAGTCGGGGAAATTTTTCAAATGTTCTATGTTCAAAAATGCCTAGGGTTTGGTTTTATGTTCTGTTTTACTGTTGAGAAGGGATTGCTCACTGTTTGTTTAGAAAAGGTGAGAGTTTTCTTTCCTACTAGAGAAAAATGCAAATTGAACCAGTAAAAATAATTTCCTATAAGGTTAATGGGGCTTTGAATCCAATTAAGAGAAATAAGATTATCTCTGAATTGAAAAAAGAGAGGGCACAAATAACTTTCCTTCAGGAAACGCACATGAGCCAATCTGAACATGCAAAATTAAAAAGAATGGGTTTTAAGCATGTATTTTATTCATCATATAAACTGAGCCACAAAAGAGGAGTAGCTGCTTTAATACCAAGTGCTCTTAACTATGAACATATTTCAGAGATTAAAGACAAGGATGGACGATTTGTAAAGATTACAGGAAGAATAGAAGGGACTGAAATAACATTTCTAATGTTTATGCTCCACCAAGTAATGAATGGTTATTCTATTGACACATTTTTGACCCAATGGCCAGCTCTCAAGGGGTAGTAATCTGCGGATGGGATTTTAATATTAGGTTAAACTCTGCATTCAATTCTTCAGGAACAGTTATTCAGAATAATAGATGTATGGAGGGAATTACACCCCACTAGTAAAGACTATACACATTACTCTTTCCCTCATTCAGCTTATTCAAAGATAGACTTTTTTTATATTTAATATAGATAGATTCAGGATAAAACATGGCCTAGAATAGAAGCAACACACACAAAATGCTGGTGGAACGCAGCAGGCCAGGCAGCATCTATAGGAAGAAGCACATCAACATTTCGGGCTGAGATAAAGGAGTGTAGCATTGCAACAATTGATCTGTCAGACCATAACCCAGTCTCTATGTCTCTAATTCTGGAAAGGAAAATGAGGAAAACACTATGGAGGTTAAATTCACATATACTCAATAACCCAAAAGTAATGGAGAGATTAAGGGGAGAAATTAAAGAATACTTAGACCTTAATGACACGGGAGTAAGCATCACCAGTGATCTTATGGGATACATTGAAAGCTGTACTGAGAGGAAAAATTATTTCTATTCCTACTCACATGAAAAAATTCAAAGCACCTTCAAGGAAAATTAAAACAACTTCATATTGTAGATAGCAACAAAACTAATTCTAATTTAAAACAGGAGATTAAGAAATTGTGAAGTAAAATTGATTATATTTACACATCGGAAACTCAAAGAAATTTTCTTTACCTGAGACAAAAGAATTATGAAGTAGGAGATAAATCAGCTAGATTATTAGCATATAAATTATGTAAACAACAAGCAGACAATACAATTCATAAAATAAAGAATCCAAAAACAAAGCTTGTTGAGAGTACAATAGGGAAAATTCAAGAGAGTTTTAAAACATATTATTGAGAGCTTTACTCTCAACCCCGGGCCTCCAATGAGTCCATACAGACACTTTCCTGAATTCTTTAGAATTACCCAAGCTCACAGATTTACAAAATGAATGTTTATTAGAACCAGTAACTGCCAAAGAACTGAACGTGGCCATCTCTAGATTAAAGGCCAGAAAGTCTCCAGGTTCTGATGGGTTTACCTCAGAGTGGTACAAATCGCTGAAGTCACAGTTAGCTCCATTATTACTAAACACTTTTAATTGGATCCTACAGAGAGGAGAAATTCCACTCCCCTGAGAGAGATGATTAGCTCAGTTATTCCTAAAGAGGGTAAAGATAAACTAGAATGCAGTAATTACCAGACAATCAGTGTCCTTGATTTGGATTATAAATTATTTACATCTATATCAGCTCGTAGACTGGAATTCTACTTGGCCTTATCCACTTAAACCAGACTGGATTCATTCAGCAAAGACAAACTCAGGACAACATAAGGAGAACTTTACACATACTAGAACAGGTTACTAAGAATGGGACAGAGACAATGATAGTGGGGTTAGACGCCAAGAAAGTTTTTGATTCAGTTAGATGGGTATTCCTATACAAAGTGTTAGGAAGATTCGACTTTCAAGAAAAGTTTATTAAAGTAATCCAGGCTTTATATGCCAGACCTACAGTTCAAATTAAGATAAATGGGGACCTCTCTGACTCTTATTTTAGAGGGAGGAGTTAGACAGGGATGCCCACTTTTCCTCTCCTCTTTGCACTATACACTGAACCTCTTGCCCAACTAATACAACAGAGCGAAATTGTAAAAGGCATCGAGGTGGCAGGGATTGAACAGAAGGTGGCGCTATTCGCAGATTACATTTTAGTTTAATTGAGTGAACCAGAAAAATCATTCATAGGATTGTTTACTGATGAGTTTGGGAAAATATCAGGTAACAAAATTAATGTAAAGAAAACGCAGGCTATGTCCCTAAATTACACAGCATCTAAAAAAACTGCAGGATACATATGATCTTAAGTGGGAAGCTAAATCATTAAAATATTTAGGAATAACCCCTGCCAAAAGATCTTTCAACGTTGTCACAGGTAAATTATGGGCCATTAATTTCAGAGATAAAAGCAGATATACATAGATGGAATCTTATCCCCTTTTTAAGTTTAAATTCAAGGATAAATACCATAAGGATGAATATTCTCCCTCGGTTACTTTACTTTCTCTGGACTTTATCTGTGGAGGTAGACTATAATCAACTTAGGGAATGGGACAAATGGATTTCCTGCTTTATCTGGCAAGGAAAGAAACCTAGAATCCGATTTAACACCTTACAGTTAGGAAAGGAAGGAGGAGGTATGGCACTTCATTGCTTGAGAAATTATTTTTATGCTTTACAGATAACCCCTCTGTTATATTGGTGTAATGGGGAATACAAGGCTAGATGGAAGTAAATAGAATTTGGATTGATTGACAGTTTTCCTCTACAGGCCTCAATTGCATACAAAGGACTGATGGCCCTATTGGAAAAGATTGAAAACAGCTAGATAAATCTCACACTAAAAGTATGGCAGAATTTATGTGGAATCTACAACATGTTAAAACTTTTCAGATGGTGTGCTTATGATACCAACTTTCTTCCCAGCAGAGGAGATAAAAGATTTGAACAATGGATAAAGAAAGGTCTTACGACCTACCTCTCATTCACACATAAAAGTGCATTACAAAGTTTTCGATCCCTGCAGGACAAACATGGCCTAGAATACAAGCAACATGCACAAAATGCTGGTGGAACACAACAGGCCAGGCTGCATCTATAGGAAGAAGCACATCAACATTTCAGGCCGAGACCCTTTGTCAGGACTAACTGAAAGAAAAGATAGAGATTTGAAAGTAGGAGGGGGATGGAGAAATCCAAAATGATGGGAGAAGACAGGAGGAGGTGGGGTGAAGCTGAGCTGGAAAGGTGATTGGCAAAAGGGATGCAGAGCCGGAGAAGGGAAAGGATCATGGGACGGGAGGCCTAGGGAGAAAGAAAGGGGGAGGGGAGCACCAGAGGGAGATGGAGAGCAGGAAGAGTGATGGGCAGAGAGAGAAAAAAAGGTGAGGGGGGAAAATAAATAAATCAGGGATGGGGTAAGAAGGGGAGGAGGGGCATTAACAGAAGTTAGAGAAATCAATGTTCATGCCATCAGATTGGAGGCTACCCAGATGGAATATAAGGTGTTGTTCTTCCAACCTGAGTGTGGCTTCATCTTGACAGCAGAGGAGGCCATAGATAGATATATCAGAATGGGAATGGGACGTGGAGTTAAAATGTGTGGTCACTGGGAGATCCTGCTTTCTCTGGCGTAGGTGTTCAGTGAAACGGTCTCCCAGTCTGCGTCAGGTCTCACCAATATATAAAAGGCCGCACTGGGAGCTCCGGACGCAGTATACCACACCAGCCGACTCACAGGTGAAGTGTCGCCTCACCTGGAAGGACTGTCCGGGGCCCTGAATGGTGGTGAGGGAGGAAGTGTAAGGGCAGGTGTTGCACTTGTTCCACTTACAAGGGTAAGTGCCAGGAGGGAGATCGGTGGGAAGGGATGGGGGGGACGAATGGACAAGGGAGTTGCATAGGGAGCAATCCTTGTGGAAAGCAGAAAGGGGGGGGAGGGAAAGTTGTGCTTGGTAGTGGGATCCCGTTGAAGGTGGTGGAAGTTACGGAGAATTATACGTTGGACCTAGAGGCTGGTGGGGTGGTAGGTGAGGACAAGGGGAACCCTATCCCAATTGGGGTGGTGGGTGGATGTGGTGAGGGCAGATGTGCATGAAATGGGAGAGATGCGTTTGAGAGCAGAGTTGATGGTGGAGGAAGGGAAGCCCCTTTGTTTAAAAAAGGAAGACATCTCCTTCGTCCTGGAATGAAAAGCCCCATCCTGAGAGCAGATGCGGTGGAGATGGAGGAATTGCGAGAAGGTGATGCCATTTTTGCAAGAGGCAGGGTGGGAAGAGGAATAGTCCAGGTAGCTGTGAGAGTCAGTAGGCTTATAGTAGATATCAGTAGATAAGCCAACTCCAGAGATGGAGACAGAAAGATCAAGAAAGGGGAAGGAGGTGTCGGAAATGGCCCAGGTAAATTTGAGGGCAGGGTGAAAGTTGGAGGCAAAGTTAATGAAGTCAACGAGCTCAGCATGTGTGCAGGAGGCAGCGCCAATGCAGTCGTCGATGTATTGAAGGAAAAGTGGGGGATGGATAACAGTATAGGCTTGGAACATGGACTGTTCCACAAAGCCAACAAAAAGGCAGGCATAGCTGGGACCCATATGGGTGCCCATGGCCACACCTTTGGTTTGGAGGAAGTGGGAGGAGCCAAAGGAGAAATTATTGAGAGTAAGGACTAATTCCGCTAGACGGAGGAGAGTGGTGGTAGAGGGGAATTGGTTAGGTTTGGAATCCAAAAAGAAGCGGAGAGCTTTGAGACCTTCCTGGTGGGGGATGGAAGTATATAGGGACTAGACGTTCATGGTGAAAATAAGGCGGTGGGGGCCAGGGAACTTAAAATCATTGAAAAAATTCAACGTGTGAGAAGTGTCACGAACATAGGTTGGAAGGGATTGAACAAGGGGGGATAAAACAGTGTCGAGGTATGCAGAAATGAGTTCGGTGGGGCAGGAGCAAGCTGAGACAATGGGTCTACCTGGACAGGCAGGTTTGTGGATCTTGGGTAGGAGGTAGAAACGGGAAGTGCGGGGTGTGGGAACTATGAGGTTGGTGGCAGTGGATGGGAGATACCCAGAGCTGATAAGGTTGGTGATGGTATGGGAGACAGTGGCCTGGTGCTCCTTAGTGGGGTCATGATCAAGGGCCTAGAACACAATGACTTTTTTAGTTACCTTCAAGTATGACACTATTTTAACCAGAATTGTAGACGTACAGACTTATCAACAGCAGAATTAGAATTTTTCATGAGTCTGATTTCGGTGTAGACCATAAGACCATAAGACAAAACAGCAGAAGTCAGCCATTTGGCCTGTCGAGTCTGCTCTGCCATTTCATCATGAGCTGATCCAATCTCCCCTTTAGTCCCATTCCCCCACCTTCTCACCATAACTTTTGATGCCCTGACTACTCAGGTATCTATCAATCTCTGCTTTAAATACACCCAATTACTTAGCCTCCACTGCCACCCGTGGCAACAAATTCCATAGATTCACCACCCTCTAGCTAAAGAAATTTTTTTGCATCTCCGTTCTGAATGGGCGCCCTGCAAACCTCAAGTCATGTCCTCTCGTACTAGACTTCCCCACCATGGGAAACAACTTTGCCACATTCACTCTGTCCATGCCTTTCAACATTCAAAATGTTTCTATGAGGTCCCCCATCATTCTTCTAAACCCCAAGGAGCACAGTCCAAGAACGGTCAAATGTTCCTCATATGTTAACCCTCTCATTTCCGGAATCATTCTAGTGAATCTTCTCTGAACCCTCACGACTGTCAGCACATCCTTTCTTAAATAAGGAGCCCAAAACTGCACACAGTATTCCAAGTGAGGTCTTACCAGTGCCTTATAGAGCTTCAACATCACATCCCTGCTCCTATACTCTATTCCTCTAGAAATGAATGCCAACATTGCATTCACCTTCTTCACCACCGATTCAACCTGGAAGTTAACCTTAAGGGTATCCTGCAGGAGGACTCCCAAGTCCCGTTGCATCTCAGAACTTTGAATTCTCTCCCCATTTAAATAATAGTCTGCCTGTTTATTTCTTCTACCAAAATGCATGACCGAATACCAAGTAAATCAATTTCTCGATTATATAATGCTCGCTCTCATGCCAAAAATGAAAACACATTGTATATTAAAGAGAATTGGGAGAAAGAAGTGGGGTTGGTACTTTCAGAGGAGGTTTGGGGGAAAATATGCGGCTTTCAGTGGTCCTCAACTAACTCTTTGGTTTGGAGAGAACATTGCTGGAAAAATATTATAAGATACTTCCTTCCATACCAGGAAAAATATAAAGACTCAAACGTGGCGTATTTGAGAAGGTGTGGCTCCAAAGGAGGCAAATCTTCCCGTCATCACGGACATTTACACTACACGCTACATCTGCAAAGCAAACAGCATTATGAAGAACTCCACGCAACCCTCATACAAACTCTTCTCCCTCCTGCCATCTGGGAAAAGGCACCGAAGCATTCGGGCTCTCACGACCAGACTATGTAACAGTTTCTTCCCCCAAGCTATCAGACTCCTCAATACCCAGAGTCTGGACTGACACCAACTTACTGTCCTATTGTCTTATTTATTATTTATTGTAATGCCTGCAGTGTTTGTGCACTTTATGCAGTCCTGGGTAGGTCTGTAGTCTAGTGTAGTTTTTTTTCTGTGTTTTTTTTTACGTAGTTCAGTCTAGTTTTTGTACTGTTTCATGTAACACCATGGTCCTGAAAAACATTGTCTCGTTTTTACTGTGTACTGTACCAGCAGTTATAGTCGAAATGATGATAAAAAGTGACTTGACTTGATATATTTTGGGATTGCCCTAAATTAAGTTTATATTGGAAAGGTATTCACAGAACATTAGTTAAGGTATTTAAGACTCAGATACCTCTGAACTTTGTGACTCTCTATTTGGGGCATGTCTTGTTTTTGGTATAGAAGAAAGATATAAAACTGCTACAGGCCCTTTTAGCGGCAAGTAAGAAATTAATCACAGCAAGCAGGCAGCAGTCACCATTTTTTGGGAGAAAACTCAGATATTTTCTTTTAACTACTTGGGATAAAAGAGGCACGACTGTGTAGGCACGTGACCTCAGAGTGCAGAAGGCTTAAAAAGAAGATTGCCATATCCAGTGGGCAGCGGAGTAAGAGGGCACAGAGTGATAGGGCTTTGGTTCAACGAGCTTAGGTGGAAACGGGAAGAGGCTTCCTGCAACCATTGAATCTTACAGTAAAAGGGTAAGTTACAGGTTTATTTATTTAGTAATAACAGCACCATTAGAGGTATGAATCTAGGATTAGCGTTGTGCTTGGAGTGCCAGATGTGGGGACCCTGGGAGACTCCCAGCCTCCCCAAGGATTACATCTGCACCAGGTGCATTGAGATGAAGCTCCTTAAGGACCGTGTTCGGGATCTGGAGCTGCAACTTAATGACCTTCAGCTAATTAGGGAAAGTGAGGAGGTAATGGATAATACCTATAGAGAGATAGTGGACAGCACCTCTGTGACTGTCCCCCTCAGAAATCAATATATCGTTTTAGATATTGTTGGAGAGGTTGACCTGACAGAGGAAGACCACAACGAACAGGACTCCGGCACTCTGCCCAGTGCCGTGATCAAGAGAGCAAGGAGAAATGCAGTAGTTATAGGGGATTCCATCGTGAGGGGAACAGACAAAAGATTCTGCGAGCCAGACAAGAATACCCGGATGGTGTGTTGCCTCCCTGGTGCCAGGGTACAGGATGTCTCAGATTGGGTCCAGAGTATTCTGAGGAGAGAGGGCGAGCAGCCAGAAGCCTTGGTACATGTTGGTACCAATGACATGGACAGAAAAAGAGAGGAGGTGCTGAAGGAAGATTACTGGGAGCTAGGAAGAAAATTGAAAAGCCGGACCTCCAGAGTAATAATCTCAGGATTACTGCCTGAGCCATGCACTAATGAAGGTAAGAATAGCAGAATTAAGCAGATGAATGTGTGGCTAAGTAACTGGTGCAGGGGGCAGGGCTTCAAATTCTTGGATCACTGGGATCTATTTTGGGGAAGGTATGACTTATACAGAAACAATGGGTTACACCTGAACTGAAAGGGTACTAATATCCTGTTGGGATTGTTTAATATAGCTGTTAGGGAGGGTTTAAACTAAGTTGGCAAGGGGAAGGAAACCAGGTTGCTAGGGTCGAGAAGGAGGAAAATAGAAATAAGTCAAGGATACTGTGCAGCAAAGATGGCAAGAAGGACAGGCAGGTGAATAGATAGATAGATAGATACTTTATATGGGAAAATGATGCTGGAGAAATTATAATGGGTAACACAGAGATGGCAGAGGAACTAAATGAGTATTTTGCATCAGTCTTCACAGTGGAAGACATTAGCAACATATCTGATAGCCAGAGGTCTCGGAATAGAATTAGGTACAGTCAAGATTACTAGAGAGAAAATGCTTGGGACGCTAAATGGACTAAGGATAGATAAGTCTCCCGGACCAGATGAGGTGCACCTATGGGTTCTGAAGGAGGTGGATTTGGAGATTGTGGAGGCATTGGAAATGATCTTCCAGGAATCAGTCGACTCTGGCATGGTTCCAGAGGGCTGGAAGGTCGCAAATGTAGTTCCGCTGTTTAAGAAAGGAGGGAGGCATCAAAAAGAAAATTATAGACCTATTAGTCTGACATCAGTAGTTGGTAAGTTTTTGGAGTCGATCCTCAAGGATGAGATTATGAAATACCTCGAGGTGCATGACAAGATAGGCCCAAGCCAGCATGGTTTCATGAAGGGAAGATCCTGCCTCACCAACCTATTGGAATTTCTTGAGGTAATCTCAAATAAGATTGACAAGGGAGAGGCTGTGGATGTTGTGTATTTGGATTTTCAAAAGGCCTTTGACAAGGTGCTGCATAAGAGGCTGCTTAATAAGATGAGAGCCCATGGAATTACAGGAAAGATATTGGAATGGGTGGAGCATTGCTGATAGGCAGAAAGCAAAGGGTGGGAATAAAGGGATCTTATTCTGGTTGGTTGCTGGTTACTAGTGGTGTTCCACAGGGGTCGGTGTTGGGGCTGCTTCTTTTTACACTGTATATTGATGATTTAGATTATGGATTAAATGGTTTTGTGGCTAAGTTTGCGGATGACACCAAGATAGGTGGAGGAGCAGGAAGTGTTGAAGAAACAGAAAGGTTGCAGAGAGACTTGGTCAGTTTAGGAGAGTGAGCAAAGAAATGGCAGATGAGATACAATGTAGAGAAGTATACGATTGTATGTTTTGAAAGAAGAAATAATTGGGCAGATTATTATTTAGCTGGGGAGAAAATTCAAAAATCAGAAGTGCAAAGGGACTTGGGGATCCTCATGCAGGATACCCTAAAGGTTAGCCACCAGGTTGGATCAGCAGTAAGGAAAGTGAATGCTATGTTGGCATTCATTTCAAGAGTAATAGTGTATAAGAGTAAGGAGGTGTTGATGAGCTCTATGGGGTACTGGTGAGACCTCATTTGGAATACTGTGTTCAGTTTTGGGCCCCCTATCTTGGAAGGGATGTACTGATGTTGGAGAGAGTTCAGAGAAGATTTACGAGGATGATTCATGGAATGCAGGTGCTAACATATGAGGAGCATTTGTCGGCTCTTGGACTGTATCCATTAGAGTGTAGAAGAATGAGAGGAGATCTCATAGAAACATTTCAAATGTTGAAAGGGTTGGACAGAGTAGATGTAGAAAGGCTGTTTCCCTTGTGGGTGAGTCCAGAACAAGAAGCCACAGTCTTAGAATTAGAGGGTACCCATTTAAAACAGAGATGAGGAGAATTTTTTTTAGCCAGAGGGATGTGGATTTATGGAATTTGTTGCCACATACAGCTGTGGAGGCCCGACCATTGAGGGTGTTTAAGGAGGAGATTGATAGGTATCTAATTAGTCAGGGTATCAAGGGATATGGGGAAAAAGCCGGAAATTGGAACTAGATGGGAGAATAGTTTAGCTCATGGTGGAGTGGCGGAGCAAACTCGATGAGCCAAATGGCTTACTTCTGCTCCTTTGTCTTGTGATCTTGTGATCACCAGAAAGTGGCTAAATCCAACATCACCTACATTAGAAGATTGGCATGAAATTATTTTGGAAATATTTAAAATGGAAAAGATGACTTACTCTCTGAGAATTCAAAATGAAAAATTTTATCAAATTTGGAATAAATGAATTGAATTTATAACCCCAATGAAAGCAGACTTTAGATGACTCTCCTAATGGTTCCTACTGCTATCCTCATCAACATAGTAACAGTGTTAATGTAAGCTCCCTTGGTTCGAATGTTCACTGTTTTATTTCTGGAAAACGTGGAATCAACACAAGTAAAGAAAAAGATTTGGGAATAAATGATAAAATGAAGTAAATAAGTACACAGGAATTGGATAAGTATATTTGTGGGTAGGAGCAAACACCTACGATGGAAGTTACATAGGGTTGCACACATTATTTTGGACAAGAAAGAAATGGACCAGAAGAGATACATGGAAATTATTATTCAACCACTATTATTACTATTTTTTAACAACTATTATTATTATTATTTAGTTTAATAGTGTGGAATTACAATTGCACATAAATATCTATTTAAGTGCCTAATTATTTTTCTTTTAATATCATCTCAGTGTGTACTTGTGAATGTATAAATATATTTAGATTTATACATATATAAAAATGGAAAAGGTTTTATATGTAAAAAAGTTTGTGTAATACTTGTGAATACCTTATCCAAACAAAAATAAAATTTTAAAAAAGGGAACAGGGGATGCCTGCGGAGCCAGTGTTCTGTTCTGGGAGGTAGATGTGGGATTTCTGGGAGACTACCAGCCTCTTTGATGGCCACATCTGCACCAGGTACATTGAGATTCAGTTCCTTAGAGACCACGTTAACCAGCTGGAGCTGCAGCTTGATAACCTTCAGCTTGTTAAGGAAAGTGAAGTGGTGATAGACAGGAGATACAGGGAGACAGATAAATGGATGACTTTCAGGAGAGGGAAGGGAGAACATCAGATACTGGAGAACACCTTGTGTCCATCTTTCTTAACAATAAGTACTCCATTTTGAGTACTGTTGGGGGGTATACAACCTACCTGGGGGAAGCAACAGTGGCCTCTGGCACTGAGTCTGGCCCTGTGGCTCAGAAGGGGAGGTAACCGAGGAGGACGGGGATTTCAAAGTTAGGGGACAGATAGGCGATTCTGTGGACACAAAAAAGAAACACACATGGTAGTTTGGCTCCAGTTCCCAGGGCTCGTGATGTTTCTGAACTCATCCACAATATCCTGAAAAGGGAGGGTGAGCAGCCAGAAGTTGTGGTACATATGGGCACCAATGACATAGGTGGGGAAAAAAGGGAGGAGGTCCTGAAAACAATGCAGGGAGTTCAGAAGGAAGCTGAGAAGCAGGAACTCAAGTGTTGCTGCCTGTGCCACGCGACAGTGAGTATAGGAATAGAATGAGGTGGCAGATACGTGTGTGGCTGAAGAATTGGAACAGGGGGCAGGGATTCAGATTTCTCAATAATTGGGACCTCTTCTGGGGCAGGTGAGACCTGTACAAAAGGGATGGGTTGTACCTGAATCCAAGAAGGACCAATATACTTGCAGGCAGGTTTACTAGAGCTGTTGGGAGTGGTTTAAACTAATATGGCAGGGGGATGGGAACCAGTATGATAGAGCAGAGAATGAGCCAGCAGGTTTACAAGTAGATGATGGGTGTAACATAAGACCACAAGACATCAGAGCAGAATTAGGCTATTCAGCCCATCAAGTCTGCTCCACTATTCCATCATGGCTGATCCTGGATTCCACCCAACCCCACATACCTTATGTCTCCCCATATCCTTTGATGCCTTGACTGATCAGGAAACTATCAACTTGGCCTTAAATATATCCACGGACTTGGCCTCTGCCACAATCTGTGGCAGAGCATTCCACAGATTCACTACACTCTGGCTAAAAGAAATCCTCCTCACCTCTGTTTGAAAGGGTCACCCATCAATTTTGAGGCTGTGCCCTCTAGTTCTGGATACCCCCACCACAAGAAACATACTATCCTCATTCACCCTATCTCATCTTCTCAACATTTGGTAGGTTTCAATGAAATTCCCATGCATTCTTCTAAATTCCAGTGAGTACAGGCCCAAAGCTGCCAAACGCTCCTCAGATGTTAACCCCTTCATTCCCAGAATCATCCTCTCTGGACTCTCTCCAATGACAACACATCTTTTCTGAGATATGGGGCCCAAAACTGTTGACAATACTCCAAGTGCAGCCTGACTAGTCTCTTATAAACCATCAGTATTATCTCCTTGCTTTTATATTCTATTCCCTTTGAAATAAATGCCAACATTGCATTTGCCTTCTTTACCACAGACTCAACCTGTAAATTAACTTTCTGGGAGTTTTAGAACATAGAACATAGAATAGTACAGCACATTACAGGCCCTTCAGCCCACAATGTTGTGCCGACCCTCAAACCCTGCCTCCCATATAAACCCCCATCTTAAATTCCTCCATATACCTGTCTAGTAGTCTCTTAAACTTCACTAGTGTATCTGCCTCTACCACTGACTCAGGCAGTGCATTCCACGCATTAACCACTCTCTGAGTGAAAAACCTTCATCTAATATCCCCCTTGAACTTCCCTCCCCTTACCTTAAAGCCATGTCCTCTTGTTCTGAGCAGTGGTGCCCTGGGGAAGAGGTACTGGCTGTCGACTCTGTCTATTCCTCTTAATATCTTGTACACCTCTATCATGACTCCTCTCATCCTCCTTCTCTCCAAAGAGTAAAGCCCTAGCTCCCTTAATCTCTGATCATAATCTATACTCTCTAAACCAGGCAGCATCCTGGTAAATCTCCTCTGTACCCTTTCCAATGTTTCCACATCTTTCCTATACTGAGGCGACCAGAAATGGACACAGTACTCCAAGTGTGGCCTAACTACAGTTTTATAGAGCTGCATCATTACATTGCGTCTCTTAAACTCTATCCTTCAACTTATGAAAGCTAACACCCCATAAGCTTTCTCAACTACCCTATCTACCTGTGAGGCAACTTTCAGAGATCTGTGTACATGTACCCCCAGATCCCTCTGCTCCTCCACACTACCAAGTATCCTGCCATTTACTTTGTACTCTGCCTTGGAGTTTGTCCTTCCAAAGTGTACCACCTCACACTTCTCTGGGTTGAACTCCATTGGCCACTTCTCAGCCCACTTCTGCATCCTATTGATGTCTCTCTGCAATCTTCAACAATCCTCTACACTATCTACAACACCACCAACCTTTATGTCGTCTGCAAACTTGCCAACCCACCCTTCTACCCCCTCATCCAGGTTGTTAATAAAAATCACATGAGGTTTTGCATGAGGATTCCTAAGTCCCTCTGCACCTCTGCTGTTTGAACCTTCTCCCTATTTACATAATAGTCTGCACTTCCTCTATGGGACATATCTATGCTGTGCCTTGAGAACTATTCCCAGAAACTTCAGCCATCTCTGCCCTGCTGTCATCCCCACCAGTATCCTCCTTTAGTCAGGCTGTACTTGGTATTATCAACAGATTTGGGCCACATATCTCAGAAAGGATGTGTTGTCATTGGAGAGAGTCCAGAGAGGATGATTCTGGGAATGAAGGGGTTAACATATGAGGAGCGTTCGGCAGCTTTGTGCCTGTACTCACTGGAATTTAGAAGAATGTATGGGGATCTCATTGAAACCTACCAAATGTTGAAAGGACTAAATGCTCTGCCCCAGAAGGCAGTGGAGGCCAAGTCTCTGGATGCATTCAAGAGAGAGTTAGATAGAGCCCTTATAGATAGTGGGGTCAAGGGATATGGGGAGAGGGCAGGAACCGGGTACTGATTGTGTATGATCAGCCATGATCACAGTGAATGGCGGTGCTGGCTAGAAGGGCCGAATGGCCTACTCCTGCACCTACTGTCTATTGTCTATAGATAGGATGGATGTGGAGAGGATGTTTCCTATGGTGGGGGAACTAGAGGGCACAGCCTCAAAACTGAGGGATGACCTTTTAGAACAGAGGTAAAGAGGAACATTTTTAGCCAGAGAGTGGTGAATCTGTGGAATGCTCTGCCACAGACTGCAGTGGAGGTCAAGTCCGTGGGTTTATAACCACATAACAATTACAGCAATGAAACAGGCCATCTTGGCCCTTCTAGTCCATGTCGAACACTTACTCTCACCTAGTCCCACCTACCTGCACTCAGCTCATAACCCTCCATTCCTTTCCTGTCCATACACCTATCCAATTGTTTTTTAAATGACAAAATCGAACCTGCCTCTACTACTTCTACTGGAAGCTTGTTCCACACAGCTGCCACTCTCTGAATAAAGAAGTTCCCCCTTGTGTTACCCCTAAACTTTTGCCCCTTAACTCTCAACTCATGTCTTCTTGTTTGAATCTCCCCTACTCTCAATGGAAAAAGCCTATCCACGTCAACTCTATCTATCCCTCTCATAATTTTAAATACCTCTATCAAGCCTCCCTCAACCTTCTAAGCTCCAAAGAGTAAAGACCTAACTTGTTCAACCTTTCTCTGTAACTTAGGTGCTGAAACCCAGGTAACATTCTAGTAAATCTCCTCTGTACCCTCTCTATTTTGTTGACATCCTTCCTATATTTTGGTGACCAGAACTGTACACAATACTCCAAATTTGGCCTCATCAATGCCTTATATAATTTTAACATTACATCCCAACTCCTATACTCAATGCTCTGATTTATAAAGGCCAGCATACCAACCTTTCTTCACCACCCTATCCACCTGAGATTCCACCTTCAGGGAACTATGCACCATTATTCCTAGATCAATATGTTCTACTGCATTCCTCAATGCCCTACCATTTACCATGTATGTCCTATTTTGATTAGTCCTACCAAAATGTAGCACCTCACACTTATCAGCATTAAACTCCATCTGCCATCTTTCATCCCACTGTTCTAACTGGCCTAAATCTCTCTGCAAGCTTTGAAAACCTACTTCATTATCCACAACACCACCTAGCTTAGTATTATCTGCATACTTACTAATCCAATTTACCACCCCATCATCCAGATTATTAATGTATATGACAAACAACATTGGATCCAGTACAGATCCCTGAGGTACACCACTAGTCACCAGCCTCCAACCTGACAAACAGTTATCCACCACTACTCTCTGGCATCTCCCATCCAGCCACTGTTGAATCCATTTTACTACTTCAATAGTAATACTTAACGATTGAACCTTCCTAACTAACCTTCCGTGCGGAACCTTGTCAAAGGCCTTACTGAGGTCCATATAGACAACATCCACTGCTTTACCCTCGCAACTTTCCTAGTAACCTCTTCAAAAAATTCAATAAGATTTGTCAAACATGACCTTCCACACACAAATGGAAGGTTGTTGCTGCACCACCACTAAACTAGGTGGTAAATCTTGCTCCTTTACACCCTCTCATCATTGTCTTGGATTCTGCCAACAATAGTTGTATTGTTAATTTATAACTGCCATCTGAGCTGTGCCTAGCCACATAGTCATGCATATAGAGAGAGTAGAGCAGTGGGCTAAGCACACATCCCTGAGGTGCACCAGTGTTGATCGTCAGCAAGTGGAGATATTGTCTCCCATCTGTACATATTGTGGTCTTCTGTTTAGGAAGTTGAGGATCCAATTGCAGAGGGAGGTACAGAAGCCCAAGTTCTGGAACTTTTTGATCAGAACTGTGGGAATGATGGTGTTAAATGCTAAGCTGTAGTCAATAAACAGCATCCTGATGTAGATATTTGTGTTGTCCAGGTGATCCAAGGCTGAGTGGAGAACTATTGAGATCGCATCTGCCATTGACCTAGTGTGGTGATAAGCAGATTGTAGTGGGTCCAAGTCCTTGTCGAGACAGGAGTTAATTCTAGCCATAACCAACATTTCAAAGCATTTCATCACTGTAGATAATGGTTAAGGCAGCTCACCCTGCTCTCTTGGGCACTGGTATACTGTAATTGTTGCCCTTTTGAAGCAGCTGGAAGCTTCTGACTGCAGCATTGAGAGATTGAACATGCCTTTGAATACACCCATTTGTTTTGATTCCTACCAGGTACTCTACCAGGGTCTTTCACCTTGCAAGGGATCACCCTCTTGAAAGACAGCCTGTTGTTGGCCTCTGGGACAGAGATCACAGGATCACTGGGTGCTGCAGGGATCTTCATAGTTGTGGTTTTATTCTCCCTTTCAAAGTGAGTATAAAAGACATTGAGCTCATATGGGAGTGAAGCCATTCATGATGTTGGGTTTCGCTTTGTGGGAAGTAATGGCCTGCAAACTTAGCCAGAGTTGACGTGCATCCAATGTCACCTGCAACCTCACTTGGAATTGTTCCTTAGCTCTTGAAATAGCCCTCTGCATGTCATACTTAGTTTTCTTCTACAAACCTGGGTTGAAAGTCTTGAATTCCACAGATCTAGCTCTTAACACAATACGAACCTGCTGGTTCATCCATTACTTTGATTTAGGTTTGTACAGTAAGTTCTCATTGGCACACACTCATCCACACAGGTTTTAATGAAGGCAAAGACAATTGTGGCCTACTCATTCACTCAAGGATGAATCCCTGAATACACATTCAAACTGCAAATTAACCTTTAGGGAATCCTGCATGAGGTCTCCCAAATCCCTTTTTACCTCAAACTTATGAATTTTCTCCATTTTGAAAATAGTCTAATTTCTTCTACCAAAGTGCATGACTATCCATTTCCTGACACTGTTTTCAATTTGCCACTTCTTTGCCAATTCTCTTAATCCAAGTCCTCTACAGACATCCTACTTCCACAACACTACCTGTCCCTCCACCTATCTTCATAGCATCCGCAAATTTGATCACAAAGCCATCAATTCCATGATCCAAATCATCAACATATAACATAAAAAAGAAGTGGTCCCAACACAGAGCCCTGCGGAACTCCACTAGTCACTGGCAGTCAACCAGAAAAGGCTCCCTTATTCCCAGCCTTTGTCTCCTGCCAGTCACCCAATGCTCTATCCATGTTAGTAGCTCTCCTGTAATACCATGGGCTCTTAACTTGTTAGGCAGCCTCATGTACGACACTTTGTCAAAGACCTTCTGATAATCCAATATACAGTATCCACCAATTCTCTTTTGTCTATCTTGCTTGTGATTTTCCCAGAGAATTCCAGTTTGATAGAGTGGATGTGAAAAGGATGTTTCCTATGGTGGGGGAATATATGACCAGAAGACACAGCCTCAGAATAGAGGAGCATCCTTTTGGAACAGAGATGAGGAGGAATTTCTTTAGCCAGAAAATGGTGAATCTGTGGAATTCGTTACCACAGGTGGCTGTGGGGGCCAAGTCTGTAGTGTAGCACAGTAGTGTAGTAAGGAGTTTGTACGTTCTCTCGGTGATCACGTGGGTTTCCTCCAGGTGCTCCGGTTTCCTCCCACAGTCCAAAAATGTACCTGTTGATAGGTTAATTTGTCACTGTAAATTGCCCTGTGATTAGGCTAGGGTTGCTTGGGTATCTCAATAAACAATAAATAAATACAAAGTCATTGGTGACACTAAGGCTGTGAGATTGCTCCTGGTTGCTGTGCTTTGTGTCTGGGAACTTGCAGCAATTTGCCCCACTAATATAATGAATTACCAAGGCTTTGGGCCTACTCCAGGGATTTGGACCTAAGGACTCAATTTGGTTCAAAGTGCATTGCTGTTGCTTATTTCTATTGTTTATATGATTGTTTTGTGTTTTTTTCTCTTTCTTTGTGGGCACTGGGGGTTGGTCTTATTTTTAAAATTTGGTTCTTTCAGGCTCCTTGCTTTGAAACTTCCTGCAAGCAAACAAATCTCAAGATTGTATAATTTTTACATTATTTGATAATAAATGCACTTTGAATCTTGAATCTATTTAAGGCAGATTCTTGATTAGTCAGAGCATGAAGAGATATGGGGAGAAGGCAGAAGATTGTGGCCGAGAGGGAAAGTGGATCAGCCATGATAAAATGGTGGAGCAGATTTGATGGGCCAAATGGCCTAATTCTCAGAATCAGAATCAGAATCAGGTTTATTATCACTGGCATGTGTTATGAAATTTGTTAACTTAGCAGCAGCAGTTCAATGTAGTACATAATATAGAAGAAAAAAATAAAAATAATAATAAAGAAATAAGTAAATCAATTACAGTATATGTATATTGAATAGATTAAATGTGCAAAAAACAGAAATAATATATATTTAAAAATTGAGGTAGTGTTCATGGGTTCAATGACCATTTAGGAATTGGATGGCAGGGGAAAGAAGCTGTTCCTGAATCATTGAGTGTGTACCTTCTGGCTTCTGTATCTCCTACCTGATGGTAACAGTGAGAAAAGGGCATGCCTTGGGTGTTGGAGGTTCTTAATAATTCTGCTCTTATATCTTAATAGTCTTATGATCTTATAGATTTTTCTGGCAAAATTTCCCCTCTAGAAAATCATGTTTACTTTGGCTTATTTTATCATGGGTTTCCAAGTACCCTGAGACCTCATCCTTAAAAAATCGACTCCAACATCTTCTCAACCACTTAAGTTCAGAGTAACTGGCTTATAATTTCCTTTCTTCTGCCTCCCTCCCTTCTTAAAGAGTGCAGTGATATTTTCAGTTTACCTGTCCTCCGGAACCATGCCAGAATGTACTGATTCTTGAAAGATCATTCCCAATGACTCCTCAGTTTTTCCTACCACCTCTTTCAGAACCCTAGGGTGTCATCCATCTGGTCTAGGAGACTTATTTACCATCAGATCTTTCAGCTTCCCAAGCATCTTCTCCCTCGTAATAACAAATGGCCTCTGACACACTCAAATTTCCAGCACACTGCTAGTGTCTTCCACAGTGAAGATTGATGCAATACTGTTACAGTTCATCTGCCATTTCTTTGTACTCCATCATTACCTCTTCAGTGTCATTTTCCAGTGGTCTGCTGTCTACTCTCACCTCTCTTTTACTCTTCTTTCTTTTTACAATATTTTTATTCAGAAAAAAAAGTTACAGAGTGCAACACATAGATACATCTTAACATAACTTGTGTACATTCATATATTGTAATAAAATTGATCAAAATGTTATAGCATAACACATAAAGGTATACCACTCTGTAATCAAACTCTTTATATATCTGAAAAAGCTTTTGGTATCCTCGTTGATATTACTGGCTAGCTTACCTTCATAGTTCATCTTTTTTAGTCGTCTCTGTTGGTTTTTGAAAGATTCCCAATCCTCTAACCTCCCAGTAATTTTTGCTTGATGATATGAGCTCTCTTCTGCCTTTATGTTGACTTTGACTTCCCTTGTCAGCCATGGTTGCCTCATCCTGCCTTTAGAAGATGACTTCTTGCAGATGTGTCTGTCCTGCACCTTCTGAATTTCCCCCAGAAATTCCAGTTATTGCTGCTCTGCTGCCTTCCATGCCATTGTTCTTTTCCAATCAATTCTGGCCAACTCCTCTCTCGTGCTTCTGTAATTTCCTTTACTTCACTGTAATACTGATGCATCTTAGCTTCTCCCTCTCAAATTGCAGGGTGAATTCGATCACATTATGATCGCTACCTCCTAAGGGCTCCTTTAGCTTAATCCCCCTAATCAAATCCATTTCATTGCACACTACCCAATTCAGAATAGCTAATCTCCTGGAGGGCTTAACCACAAGCTACTCTAAAAAGCCACCGCATGGGCATTCTGTAAATTCTCTTTCTTCGGATCCAGCACCAACATAATTTTCCTAATCTACCTGCATATTTAAATCCCTTGTGACTATTGTAACATTGCCCTTTTGACATGCATTTTATTTTTTATCTCCCATTGTAACTTGTAGACCATCTCCATAAGTCTCTGATGGCAGGAACATCGATTTTTCTGACTTCTGGAAACCATCCCTGCCCTCACCTCCACTTTGTTTTCACTCATTTTGGTGGCCCTCTCATCCCTTCTCCACCCCTCCTGAATAAAGGTACCACAAATCTGCTCAAAGGAAAGGCCTATGTATTATTTAGCTTCCTAATCATTGTTGTAGCTGCATACATTCCTTGCAGGTACATTTGACACTAGACGGGCCAAAGGAACTGTTTCTGTGCTGTAGTGTACCATGACTACTACTTCAACATTTATCCTCTGCAAAGTGACTCCATTGCTTTATCAGTCCTGATACACTGGATGTTTCTCTGCTCAGATAGTGCTGAGTTCTTCAGAATTCTCTGTACAAGACCCTAAGATATAGGAGCAGAATCAGGCCATTGGTTCATCAAGACTACCAAGCCATTTAATCATGGCTGATCCAATTTCCTCTCAACCCCAGTCTCTTGCCTTCTTCCTGTATTCCTTCATGCCTGACCAATCAAGAATCTATCAATCTCTGCCTTAAATATATGAGGGGTGATTGATACATTCATGGCCTAAGATAGAAGGAGTCGGTTTTAGAAAACTTAGCACATTTATTTTTCAACATAGTCCCCTCCTACATTTACATGTTTAGTCCAGCGGTTGTGGAGCATACGGATCTCAGACTCCAGTAAGTGTCTACTGCATGGGTGATTGATAAGTGTGTGGCCCAATGTAGAAGGAGATGCATTATACAGCTCTCGTTACATGCATATGCAGGTCAACTCTTTGAGTGATTAGGCAGAAAGTTTGAAGTTAATAACTCATCTCCTTCTACCTTAGGCCACAAACTTATCAATCACCCCGATGAGTTATTAACTTCAAACTTTCTGCATAATCACTCAAAGAGTTGAACTGCATGTGCATGTAACAAGCATGTAATCACTCATGCTGTGGACACTTTCTGGAGGTCCGAGATCCATATGCTCCACAAGTGCTAGACTAAGTGTGTAAATGTAGGAGGGGACTATGTTGAAAAATAAATGTGCTAGGTTTTCTAAAATTGACTCCTTGTACCGTAGGCCACGAGCTTATCAATCACCCCTCGTATGTAAAGACTTGGCCTCCACAGCTGCCTGTGGCAAAGAATTCCACAGATTCACTACTCTCTGGCTAAAGAAATTCCTCCTCAGCTCTATTCAAAAAGGACACCCCTCTATTCTGAGATGAATTATACAGCTCTCGTTACATGCACATGCAGTTCAACTCTTTGATTATGCAGAAAATTTGAAGTTAATAACTCATCAGTTAATAACTCATCGGGGTGATTGATAAGTTTGTGGTCTAAGGTAGAAGGAGATGAGTTATTAACTTCAAACTTTCTGCATAATCATTCAAAGAGCTGAACTGCATGTGCATGTCACGAGACCTGTGTAACTCATCTCCTTCTACCTTAGGCCACGAACATATCAATCACCCATGTAGTGGACACTTTCTGGAGGTCCAAGATCCGTATGTTCCACAACTGCTGGACTAGGTGTGAAAGTGTAGGAGGGGACTAGATAGATAGATAGATAGATACTTTATTCATCCCCATGGGGAAATTCAACTTTTTTCCAATGTCCCATACACTTGTTGTAGCAAAACTAATTACATACAATACTTAACTCAGTAAAAAATATGATATGCATCTAAATCACTATCTCAAAAAGCATTAATAATAGCTTTTAAAAAGTTCTTAAGTCCTGGCGGTAGAATTGTAAAGCCTAATGGCATATCATAATGACTATGATGAAAAATAAATGTGCTGGGTTTCCTAAAACTGACTCCTTCTACCCTAGGCCACAAACTTATCAATCATCCCTTGTATAAGGAGTGTGCAGAGGAGATTTACAAGGATGTTGCTTGGATTGGAGAGCATGCCTTATGAGAATAGGTTGAGTGAACTTGGCCTTTTGTCCTTCAATCAGTGCAAGTTGAGAGGTGACCTGATAGAGGTGTATAAGATGATGAAAGGCATTGATTTTATGGATAGTCAGAGGCTTTTTCCCAGGGCTGAAATGGCTAACAAGAGAGGACATAGTTTTAAGGTGCTTGGAAGTAGGTACTATTGGAGAATAAAGTTGCAACGTTTGCTGTGTGGCCAGAACCATGTGGCCAGCCTTGTGTTTGCTATTTGCTATGTATCCAATTTATTGGCCAGAATGTAATCTCTGTATTGTCTCTGTACTATTGAACGCATCAGTGCCTTAAGAATGTAGCTAACAGTGAAAGTAAGCATGTAGAGATAACGGTGGTAGACAGGATCGTGCAATGGTGTGATGGCATGAAAACCAGTCAAGGCACTAGAACAAGTATATGCTAATGCAACTGAGATAAGAAAGTACTATAAAGAATACTGTGTACTAGGCTCGGCAGGCAATTAGTGACACGTTCATTAATTGTCTCAGCTTTTGTTTGTAAATAAAGGCTTAAATTTTTCGAAGAATCTTCTGCGTCTCCTGGTTATTTCAAGAAACCACGACAAAATTGGCGACCTCGGCAGGACCGGAAAGAGACCCGCAGAAAGGAAACAGCAGATTGGGGACGCTTCCCGGTCCTCTAGGGACCCCCACAGGGCTAACAGAATTAAGGGTGCACCCAAACAAAAGGTAAGCGCTTTTTGCGACAATTTGGACTAAGAATTCTGTTGGTTTTGGGGAGGTCTAGGGGACTCAGAAGTGTGGAACCACTGCCGAAGGGTCTCTCCGGTCCAAAGAATCTGGCAGAATTGGGGGTTAACAGGAGGATCAGAGGAATGATCGAGAACACTGCAGTGGGGGTAAGTACGAATAAGCTAATAAGAAGTTAAGTGAAGAAAAACTCCACGTGATGTTAGTAAGTTCCTGTGGATACCGCTTTGTACAAAACGAAGGTCTGAACGGGCAGGGAAAGGAAAAATAGAAAAATCCTCGTGGATACCACCTTAAGAGATAAGGGTCTGAATAGACGAGGTGTAAATAGAAAAATCCTCGTGGATACCACTTTAAGAGATAAGGGTCTGAATAGACGAGGTGTAAATAGAAAAATCCTCGTGGATACCACCTTAAGAGATAAGAGTCTGAATAGACAAGGTGCAAAGAGAAAGTTCTGTGGATACCGCCCTAGGTAGGGGACTGAATGGGCAGAACGAAATAGAAAACAAGGACAGTCCGATAAATAGTTTAAAGCGCTGGTAGATAGACGATAGACTAGGCATAGAATTAGAGTAAATAGTATTATCCAGTATACGAACTGTGAGTCTCTGAAAATACATTAAAGAGAGAACAACATGACAGATAAAGGAACGGCAGTAGAGATTCTGAGCAAAAAATTCCCGATAAGTAAAAGTGAGATCACAAAAACTTCAGAAAAATGGTAAAAAAAGAACCAAGAACCTGGTCACAAAATGGCCAAGAAAAGGAACGTTTTATGTAAGCTTGTGCGAAGAAATGGAGGCGCTAATTAAAAATTACAAACCAAAAGATAAATCTAAGAAAAGAGAGCAAAAAAGTGAATGAGAAATGGAAGTGTTAAAACTCGTCAGAACGGAGGGAGAGAGGCTGAGGAGGACAGGTAGAATATTGATTACAAGCGAGGAAGACACTAAGGAGAAGGAGAAACAGCCTGTTAGAGAGAGAGGAAGGTACAGTGAGAAACTGGCTTCAGCTCCATACCCCGACGTGAAAGGCCCCCTCCCTATTATGAGGAAGGAACCCCTAAGCAGTGCCCCATGCTGACGGGTACAGTAAACATGCAGGGAGAAGTTACTGAGAGGGAATTGCCAGAGGAGATGTGAAAAGTACTCCAGGGGCCGACCAAGTATTGAATCAGGACAGAAAGAAAGGACTCCACAGGGAGACCGAGGGAAGAAGAGGACCCCGGAGAAATTTGTGTGGGAGGCAGTAACGACATACCCAGAGACAGATAGGGAGTCAGGCGAAATGGATTAGAGCCTTTGAAGAAGAAACGGTGGGACGATTATTGGCTATGGGAGATTTAAAGGCACTATTGATAAGGTTGATTGGAACCTCCAAATTTAATAAACTAATGGAAATGGCTGGCATAATAAACCTGAACGACCCGAGAACTGACAGAGACGGGTTCGACAGACTGAGGCAGAGGGTATGGCAGGCCCTCAGGAAGCTTTATCCACCCAAAGTGGACCCCAAAGCCTTAAAGGGGGATCCACTGGGAGACACTGAAAACCCAGCAGCCTATGTAGAAAACCAGTTGAAAAGGTGGAATCTGGAGACTGAGCAAGAGGTGGAAAATAGCTTATTTATGACCTTACTGTTCCAACGTAGCATTTTGGATGCAATGCCTCCGCAAGTTAAATCCAAACTGGAGGAAGTGGTTGGGCTGACGTCAATGACCCCACAAGAATTCAGAGACCACGTAGTCCATGCGGTTGAGAAATACCAGAAAGACAAATGAAAGTTGGCTGAGCAGCAAGAAGAGGTGCAAAGAAAGTTAATACAAATGCAGCTCGAAGAACTCAAAAAGAAGGAAAAAGAGAAAAGCAAAAAGATGCTGCCAGCAACCACCGGTCCGAGTATAGCCATCGAACTGGATGAAGTACCGCTATATGGAGGAACCGATCATACTGTAAGACAAGGGCTGGAAAACCCCATGCCAATAATCAAGGTCTTTAGAGGAGCATTCCCACAAATGCCCTATCAGGAACAGACTAAATTCAAACAGCCCAGACAGGACTGGAAGTCCCAAGGAGGGGGACAGAGGAGCTATGGGCAGAGGGAACCAGTGAGGAAACAGGGGGAAAGAGAGGTAGAGAGATTGTGCTGTGGATGTAATCAGCCAGGTCACGAGAAGAAATTGTCCGTTTACACCATGGCCTGTCACACACCAGCAGGAACCGATAAGAAGGGAACTAAAGTTTAGCCAAGGACCAGCCCCCACAGGCCCAAGCAGACCTGTGAACCCCTATGCAAAGTATTAGGGGTGCCCCGAGAACTCGAGTGGGAAGGGACATTACCCAATGATAACAAGGGAGGCAGAAGAGGAACCCATTGTTCAGGTTATGTTAGAGGGGCAACTGACACCAATGATGATAGATACTGGAGCCACGTACACTTGTGTACAGCCACAGTATGTCCTTCACCTTCCCATGTCAGGAAAGTTTATTGAGACGGTAGGGTTCTCAGGGAAAACACAGCTGACACAGTGCACAGCTCCAGTGCAGTTGAGAATGGGAAATAAAGGAATTGTTTTGCCAGTGCTAGTATCTAAAGGAACTCCAATTAATTTGTTAGGCAGAGATGCCTTATTGAAACTGGAATTAAAATTAGAATGCACCAGAAATGAGCTGAGTGTGGAAAGAGCAGGGGCTCAATTGATAGTGCAAGAAGACAAGAAGGCTAATGTCTTTTGGATAGAAGACATAGGAGATCAGATTCAGGAAACCTGGGAAAAATGGAAAAAGGGCATGCAGGCTATATTACCCAGGGCTGTAATGCCCAAATCTGAACTACATTGTACAGTGATTTTTGACGAGACTCAGAACAGGGAGTTAGAGGAGAGATGGCACCTGGAGGCATGTACCTAACAGCACCTGGAAGGGGAGGCTGTGATAATTGGAAAGCAAGGGGCAACTTTACAAGTTAAGTGGAACACCTTTTTAGAAAAATGGTACAGGATACCGGAGGCTGCACCCCACGTAACGTTGTTGGTAAACAAGGGATATCAGTCTAAAGACTTAGGACCCTTAGTTAAGAGTGCTGAAACCGTAACAGTGTGGAGGAAAATCACGCCGGAGGTGTGGATATCAGAAGACAACAATTGCATTAAAATAATGGTAAGTGTAGATATGGTAGGAAAATGAAAGAGGTCGAAATAACTCCCCAACCACACATGCCATTGCTGGGAAAGGAGAAAGGGCTATATAAAGGACGTAGTTTGGAACAATTGGAAATAGAATTGAAACAATACATGCAGCAGCTAACAATGATACATATGTCTATTTATGCACAGGAAAAACAGAAAGAGCCGGAGACCGTACAAGGGGAAGGACCAATCAAACCAGGAGACCAGGTTTACGTGCGAGTTTTTCAGAGAAAGTGGAACGAGCCGAGAAGGGAAGGACCCTTTACGGTGACCAAGGCATCACCCACCACAGTTCAGGTAGAAGGACGCTCCACCTGGTACCATCTGAACCACTGCACGAGGGCAGTCACTCAAGGACAATCAGGTGAGGAGTCCGAGGTAAGTGATGCGGAGGAACAGTTAGCAGGAGACAGACAGGAGGAACAAGAAGCCAGACACCTACACTGGAACAGCTTATAATGCAGTATCAGTTGAGCTATGAATGTTTTACATGGACAGGTGCTTGTTTAGTGGGTCATTTCAGAGGTAGCTGCTCTCAGATGTGGGATGTAACCCCAGGCGAAAGACACGTAGTAGGTTCCCCTCCACCCGAAGATGCATTGAACACCCAGACTATCCCCTTAGCAGACACCTGGTGGCTGTGTGGTGAGGAAGGGGGTCTGAGATCCACGCTTCCCCTCAATTGGGCAGGTACATGTACACATGTTACACTACCTCAGGAAGTTATAGTATCCCCTGAAGTACACTTCAACACTGATATCTCTGAACAGCAGACACTATTGCGGAAAAGGAGAAAATATGAACCCGACTCGACGATTTGGATAGATTGTATAGGACAGCCGAGAGGTATACCTAATGAATTTAAGGCGAGGAATGAGATTGCTGCAGGCTTCGAAGCACTTCTACCCTTGATAGGAACTATTAAGAATGTTGAATAGATAAATTATATATATTACGATCAGCAAAGATTCATCAACTACACCGATGATGCATTGGAGGCCTTGGGACAACAGTTAGATGCAACTAGCAAAATGGCGTGGCAGAATAGACAAGCATTGGACTGGCTGTTGGCAGAAAAAGGAGGAGTTTGTGTGATGTTTGGAGAGCAGTACTGTACTTTTATACCAAATAACACTAGTCCAGAAGGATCGTATACTAAGGCAATGTATAAGTTGAAAAGTCTCAGAAAGGAAGTTAAACAGAATGCAGGGTTCGGACATCAGTTATTTGACTAGTTAGAAAGTAGACTCGGAGGATGGGGAGCATGGCTGACTAAGATGGCAATGACTGTCGGTATTGTATTGCTGAGCTGTGCGCTTGTTCTGTGCTGTTTTCTTCCTTGTCTCAAGTCTCTTGTAGTGCATGCTGCAACCAAACAATTTCCGATGCTCGTGGCGATTACGGAACCAAGCTTAGTGGAGAAAGAAGCACCGAAGAAGTATTGTTACAGCTTACAATGCCTGCAGGATGAACAAGAGCAAAACGACAGTGTGGGAGTAGATTGTAAGGGCTTCTGAGTTTTTTCCCCTGTCTCAGATACAAAGGGACAGGTTTTTGACTCAGCAGCCTAGGGTAACAGGGAGAGAATACTTTGAGGTCTTGGCGCAGAAAATTATAGTTTAACCTGAGACTTGGGAATAAGTGCTGGACTTTATTGGGGCTTTTGTGTGCGGACTCTTAGTCTTCTTACTCTGTGTGAGACCCTATGGGTCTCAAAGGGGGGATTATATTGGAGAATAAAGTTGCAACGTTTGCTGTGTGGCCAGAACCATGTGGCCAGCCTTGTGTTTGCTATTTGCTATGTATCCAGTTTATTGGCCAGAATGTAATCTCTGTATTGCCTCTGTACTATTGAATGCATCAGTGCCTTAAGAATGTAGCTAACAGTGAAAGTAAGCATGTAGAGATAACGGTGGTAGACAGGATCGTGCAATGGTGTGATGGCATGAAAACCAGTCAAGGCACTAGAACAAGTATATGCTAATGTAACTGAGATAAGAAAGTACTATAAAGAATACTGTGTACTAGGCTCGGCAGGCAATTAGTGACACGTTCATTAATTGTCTCAGCTTTTGTTTGTAAATAAAGGCTTAAATTTCTCGAAGAATCTTCTGCGTCTCCTGGTTATTTCAAGAAACCACGACAGTACAAGGGGGATGTCAGGGGCAAGTTCTTCCACAAAGAATGTGGTGAGTGTGTGGAACAGGCTGCTGGGGATGGTAGTGGAGGTGGATATGATAGGGTCATTTAAGAGACTTAGATAGGTACATGGAGCTTAGAAAAGTAGGCTATGCGGTAGGGAAATTCTAGGCAGCTTCTAGATTTGGTTACACTGTGGGCCGAAGGGCCTGTGATGTGCTGTAGATTTTCTAGTTTCTAAAATACTTATTCGGTTCAACCACCATTTCCATGTCCCCATTACTACCTCTCCAGCAACATGGGCAGCATTATCCCTCTCTGTAGCAGAGCGATCCCCCAGCAATAAAAAGGCAGTCTCCTCTCTTTGTAGCAGAGCAATCCCCCAGGGATAAAAAGGCAGTCTCCCCTCTCTATAAAGAAGCGATCCCCCATGATAAAAAGGAAGTCTTCCCTCTCTGCAGAGGAGCGATCCCCAGTGATAAAAAGTCAGGCTGTTTGCATTTCAATCTCCCTCGCTGCTTTAATTGGCGAACAAGGGAAGGTTTAATTGGTGAAATAGAGTCCAACGTTAGCTTCTCTTTGACCTTTATGCTGGCTCTGACTGATCTGGTTAGCCACATTTGTGTCATCTTTCTTTTAGAATACTTATCCTCTTTGGGAACTACATATCCTGCCTTCCGAATTGCTTTCAGAAACTCCAGCCATTGCTGCTCTGCCATCATCCCTGCCAGTGTTTTTTCTCCTCAATCATCCCAGGCCAACTCCTCTCTTATGCCTCTGTAATTCCCTATACTCCACTATGACACTGATACATCTGACTTTAACTTCTCACTTGCTCAAACCAGAATAGCTAATCTGCTAGTGGGCTCAACTACAAGCTGCTCTAAAAAGCCATCAGTATGCAGATACTGTCTTTCAATGTCTTCTGGATCCCTTTGAACACCATTACCTCTTCTCATTTAGTAACACTCTCTGTTTAATGCACTTTGTGGAGAACTTGTGACTAAACACATTGATGAAGGAAGAGCAGTAGAGGTAGTGTATATGGATTTCAGCAAGGCATTTGATAAGGTACCCCATGCAAGGCTTATTGAGAAAGTAAGGAGGCATGGGATCCAAGGGGACATTGCTTTGTGGATCCAGAACTGGCTTGCCCACAGAAGGCAAAGAGTGGTTGTAGACAGGTCATATTCTGCATGGAGGTTGGTCACCAGTGGTGTGCCTCAGGGATCTCTTCCGGGATCCTTACTCTTCATCATTTTTATAAACAACCTGGATGAGCAAGTGGAGGAATGTGTTAGTAAGTTTGCTGACGACACAAAGGTTGGGGATGTTGTGAATAGTGTGGAGGGCTGTCAGAGGTTACAGTGGGACATTGATAGGATGCAAAATTGGGCTGAGAAGTGGCAGATGGAGTTCAACCCAGATAAGTGTGAAGTGGTTCATTTTGGTAGGTTAAATATGATGGCAGAATATAGTATTAATGGTAAGACTCTTGGCAGTGTGCAGGATCAGAGGGACCTTGGGGTCCAAGTCCATTGGACGCTCAAAGCTGCTGCACAGGTTGACTCTGTGGTTAAGAAGGTGTATGGTGTATTGGCCTGCATCAATCAAGGAACTGAACCCTGGTCAGACCCCACTTGAATTACTGTGCTCAGTTCTGATCGCCTTACTACAGGAAGGATGTGGAAATCATAGAAAGGGTGCAGCGAAGATTTACAAAGATGTTGCCTGGATTGGGAAGCATGCCATATAAAGACAGGTTGAGTAAACTCGGCTTTTTGTTCTTGGAGCGACGGAGGATGAGAGGTGACCTCATAAGGATGTATAAAATGATGAGATGCATTGATCGTGTGGATAGTCAGAGGCTTTTTCCCAGGGCTGAAATGGCTGCCACAAGAGGGCACAGGATTAAGGCGCTGGAAGTAGGTACAGAGGAGATGTCAAGGGTAAGATTTTTTTACGCAGAGTGGTGAACTCGTGGAATGGGCTGCCGGCAACGGTGGTGGAGGCAGATACGATAGGGTCTTTTAAGAGACTTTTGGATGGGTACATGGGGCTTAGAAAAATAGAGGGCTATGGGTAACCCTAGTAATTTCTATGGTTGGGACATGTTTGGCACAACTTTGTGGGCCGAAGGGCCTGTATTGTGTTGTTTCTAACTTCACTGTCATTTCCA
Organism: Hemitrygon akajei; assembly: GCF_048418815.1. NCBI lineage: Eukaryota > Metazoa > Chordata > Chondrichthyes > Myliobatiformes > Dasyatidae > Hemitrygon > Hemitrygon akajei. The sequence continues at coordinate 655,763 of NC_133136.1, read as the reverse complement.
ATAATTTTGCTTCCTGCCATTTCTTACCACTCACTGAGCATCTCTGTATTTCCAAGTCTCTTTACATACTGTCCAGTACTCAGCTTCCACATTTTTTGTACATCACTGTTAAACTTGGAAATATGACATTTAGTTCTCTCAGCTAAATTGTTGACTTAAAATTGTGACTATCAGAATACTTTGACTGCTAGGCATCTGGCTGACGTAAACTCGGTTGAATCTAGTCTTTGATGTGTGAAGTCCGGATGAAACTACTTCCTATACAAAAATAATTGACACTTCCTTCTACATAAATCAGAAAACAATGGACTCACACAAAAATATTAACACTCTAATTGACAATGCAAAGCATTTAAAAAATATTTTATTGATAACATTTTCAGATATTTTCAAAGAAAGCATAAATATTCACCCAGTCAAATTAACACTGACTGAAATGTAATTTGTGGAGCAGAGTTGCTGTCCATTTGTTTTTGGGGTCAAACCTAGATACATCACAATCAAAACCAAGTCACCATTCAGAAACATACCACCAAAACAACCTCCTCAGGGAGCTGAAAAATTACCGATGCACGAATTCCTGAAGATGCCTGCCCTATAAATTGCACACTGAGTAGCAAACAGATCAGAAATATCTTAATTCAAAATCTGTCAAGTCCTGAATTTACATTTGTCTATGATTCCAACAGCTGCAGAGATAGAGGTGACGTTCCGCTTCTCATCCTAGCTCATTAGCCAGTAACCCCTGCTGAAAGGCAGGGAACTGAACATTACATGTTCTAGAGTTATCGGCAAAATGACACTCAAATCCACAAATGCCCATGGACACCTCAATAGCAGAAGATGTTGTGAAAAAGGAAAAACAGAAAATTATCTGACCATTGATCAGAGTATTTTCATTTTAAAATAATTCTGTGAACATTATTTCTTCTTTTATAAGCCATATAATTCTAACTTTTACGGTGAATTAAAATTTTATACCAAGTATCAGTAACATCTCACAAGATAGAATAGATGACAGAGGTTAAGTTTTTTTTTAATACACGGAGTAGCAAGTCCATGGAGCATCCTGCCAGGGGTGGTGGTAGAGGCAGATGCACAAGGGAAATTTAAGAGACTCTAGTTAGGCACTAATGAAGGATTATGTGGGAGGGAAGAGTTAGATGAATTTTAGAGTAGGTTTTAAGGTCAGCACAACATAGTGGACCGAATGTGCTGTTCTGTTCTATAACAAAGTTGCACTTTGACCAATACATTTTTGTTTATGTTAAACCAAGCTCTGTATGTAGGAATCTTATATTGGAATTGTTTGATTTAACCCCTAATTGAAAACAATCCAGTCATTCATAACAAATTCAATCCTCAAAAACAAACATTCTCAGTAATCCAGTAATACAAACTTCGAAAACTTTGGGTTGGTCATGGTACCAGGTTAAGGAAGCAGTTACTCAACTTAGATGTATTAACACCAGCGTTCTGGGGATCTTGATTCCCTTTTCCATATTCCTCAGGAGAAAAATTTCACAACTGACATGATTGCTGTTACACGTGAAAGATGGAAAAATATTTTCAGTGAGGTGGAAAGTAACCTCTACGTCTCTTGTTTAGTAGTCCTGTGGATGTGTGTATTAAATGTTCAATTCCCAGCATCTTACCACCAATTTCGGTCTTTGAAGGAGCAATTTATTGGGTTTTCTAGCTTGTCCAACTGTCCCACACACTCTTCTATTTCTATCAATAATGGCATTAGAAGTATCATTCCATTGTAAGCTGTACGCTGTCCAACTGTCCCTGCTCTTGCTCGTACTTGCGTGCTGAAATAATCAAAATAACATGTTAATATACTTAAAATGAAAGCAGAACCACCTTGCTTTTGAAATTATTAGTTAAATATAAAAACATTTTATTAAAAGTTTATTTCAGGTCGCAGATTGGTACGTTAAATCACAAGTTCCGATTTGGGAAGAATCTTAGTTGACGAGAGCAAAGATCCAATACAAAGAAACTTGCTGATATTATACACAACTACAAATAAAGAATTAGCAGCTGATCAGAGTTATAATCTTTGAGGATGTGACAAAAGCACATTGATGAAGATAGAGCAGTGAATGTGGTGAATAAGGATTTTAATAAGGTGTTTGATAAGGTTGCCATTGGCAGGTTCATTCAGAAAGTCAGGAGGCATGAGATCCAGAGAAATTTAGCTATGTGGATTCAGAATTAGATTACCCACAGAAGGCAGAGGATGGTTGTAGATGGAGAATATTCTGCCTGGAGGTCAGTAACCTGTTGTGTTGTGCAGGGATCTGTTCTGGAAGCTCTACATCATGCATTACCTCATCTGGTCCCATAACATTACCTAACAAGATGGCACTGCAGTGCCTCCACTTCCTAAGAAGATTGAGGCAAGCAAGGTTTCCACACCCCATCTTAACTGCATTTTCTAGGAGCACCGTTGAGAGTGTCCTGATGAGTTGCATCTCCATCTGGAATGGGAGCAGTCGAGCATTGGACCAGAAGTCCCTACTAAGGACTGTGAGAATGGCTGAAAGGATCACAGGGGTCTCCCGACCATCCACTGGGGAGTTTTCAGAAGTGCTGTGTATGCAGAGCCCTAAGTATTAAGAATCCCACCCATCCATCATCCTCTGATCTTCTACCATCAGGCAGGAGACTACGATGCATAAAAACAAGAACAGTCAGGATGAGAAACTGTTTCTTCCCCCAGGCCATTAGGCTTCTGAACTCCCTGCTAACCACATTGTATCTGAAGTGTCACTGTTCCGTACCTTACGATATTTAATATTAATGCACTTCAGTTTGTTACTTGTGTGATTCATCTGTAGATTTTATCCTTACCTTCACAAAGTTATTGTGGGTTATGTGTACTACTCTGCTTTACACCCTGGTTCAGAGAAACGTTGTCTCAATTCTATATTCTTTATATGGTTATATACGTTATATACATGTATATAGTTAAATGACAACAAACTTGACTGATTTGTGATTTTTTTATAAACGATTTTGTTGAGAAAGTGGAAGGGTGGGTTAGTACATTTGCAAATGATACAAAGGTTGGTGTTTTCTAGTATTGGCCATTGCCATCCTAGGAATCTGAGTCTGGCTGTCCCAAACAACGTTTCTCATACACCTCTCGTGTTACACATCTCCATTAAGTCAGCTCTCATCTTCCTTGCCTCCAAAGAGAAAAGCAAGGCTCACTCAACTTATCCTTGTAAGACATGCTCTCTCTTCCAGACAGCATCCTGGTAAATCTCCCTTGCACCATCTCTAAAGCTTCCACATCCCTCCTATAATGAGCAATCAGAACAGAACACAATACTTCAAGTGTGGTCTAACTAGAGTTTTATAGAGCTGCAACGTTACCTCACAGCTCTTGAACTCTATCTCCTGACTAATGAAAGCCAAGGCCAATACACCACATACCATTACACAATAGCAACAATACGTACATTTAAAAATACAAAAATCCCAATTGTAAAGAACTGCAGTCACCAGGAAGAGCAAGGCAGGAACTGCTGAGATGATAAACTCCAGTCTGATAGTAGGACAGCCAAATTGCCCTCTAGTGCACGGAATAAGTCAAATTCAGCATGTAGTGGATATTAACTAAAATCTGGAACTGTTGCTGTGAATCATATAAACAGCTACCATCTCAGATCAAACAGCTTTCATTCAAATCATTCAACACAGTGAACTGTTGTGCTGATTACTGAGGGATAGTGCAGAGCACACACCAGCACAGCAGCATGCAGGAAATTAAAATGAACTTTACTGATAACCTTGCTTGTACAATATGTGAACTCCTCCCATGTGGGAGCGGCGAACCAAGAGACGTAGGAATAACTCTGTGAACTATATCTCAAGTTGTATTTATTTCAAACCGTCAATTTGGAAAATATCCAAATGCTGCGGAATTATCATAAAATGCAAGATGGAACTGAACACACAAGACCAGAAAGGGAAAATTTATTCTTATTGTTTAACTTATACATAAATATAATTATACAGTAAATATAATTGTTAAAATAAAAATACATATTTCCGTTTTGAAGAGTAATTAACAATTTAAAATCAAGTTCAAGAACTATATTGTCACATCGCTTTGAAGACTGGAGTTTATTACGTAAAATCAGGCTACCAGGTTTGCAGGGGCCTGCTGCAGAGGCAGGTGAATCTGGGAGTGGGCATGCAATCCCAGGTTAGAAACTCTGACAGCAGTCAAGAGGAATGACAGAGACCCCTGCCTCTGTCCCTCCCAAGGAGGAGCAGGCTGGTTGCTGGGGGCTACGTCCACAAAATCAGAATTTAAACTAGGACATTTGTCACTTTCTCCACTGTCCTTTGTATGATTTAAGGCAGATGACTAAAGAAATAGTTATAAGGAATGGTTTAAAAAGGTAAATAAGTGGCAGAATCTGAAAAAAAAAGACAGGAGTTGATCAGTCAGCCCTTTCAGATGGCCCTAATACTCAATGTGCTCACTAAATCCACCAGGTCCAAACTCATCCTCTGTGGCCAGTTCCCATCAGCCTTCACTTCAATCATCTTCAATTATCTTCTTCCTCTTTAAATACTCTCAATGATGTACTCTCTGGGGCAGAGAATTAAAATCTAAGTACATTTATTATGCAAGTACACATGCTAACATATACCTTCTTGAGATTCATTTTCTTGCAGGCAGGTGAAAATAAAGAAAACAAAGGAAGACTGACTCCCTCCATCAGAAATTGAGAAATATGTGAACCCTAATGCAAGGTTGTCACAGAAGTTGGACTTTGGACTGGTATTACCAGGAGGAGGGCATAGTTGTCAATGATCAAGTGATTAAATTCCGGAACGGTCAAGAGGTCAAAATGTTTTGGAAGCGATCAAACACCGGTAGACACAGGTCACAAGTGCTAGTTACATCAGTGATGTTACACCAAAGAATGGCTTCTAAGTGAAAAGTAGTTTATTCTGTAAAATTACTTCCTTAATTTAATAAATCCACAGAGACACTAGAGATTATCCAATTCAAAACTAAAATGGTTTCACTAATGTGCCTAACATGCTTACCAATCTGGTACCTGTCCAGTTACTGACATGCTTACCAATCGATTACATGTCCAGTTACTAATATGCTTACTAATCTGGTACATGTCCAGTTACTAATGTGTTTACCAATCAGGTACATGTCCAGTTACGAATTTGTTTACCAATCGGGTACATGTCCAGTTACTAGCATGCTTACAAATTGGATACATGTCCAGATAATAACGTGCTTACCAATTGGGTACACGTCCAGTGACTAACATGCTTACCAATCATGTCCAGTTGCTAACGTGCTTACCAATTGGGTACACGTCCAGTGACTAACATGCTTACCAATCAGGTACATGCTTACCAATCATGTCCAGTTGCTAACGGGCTTATCAATCGAGTATGTAACCAGTTGCCTAATGTGCTTACCAATTGAGTACATGTCCAGTTGCTGGCGTAAGCGAACCTTCTGTAGGTTGTCATAGAAGTTGGGCTCTGGACTGGAATTACCAGGAGGAGGGACAGTGAATATTCTCATGATCTGTCTTTTATTTCTGAAAGAAATGCTCTCAAATCAGCAAGGTAACAAATCAAATCAGGTCACTTAACTACTCATCCTTTTAGAAATCCAACATTACAAAATCCTTCAAATACTTTAACTTTTCATGTTTGCTGATACACTGTAACCTCCCCACAGTGCCTATCACATATATGTGGTTAAGAGAGAGAACTAAACATAGAAAACCTACAGCACAACACAGGCCCTTCGGCCCACAAAGCTGTGTTGAACATGTCCTTACCTTAGAACTACCTAGGCTTTACCCATAGCCCTCTATTTTCCTAAGCAACATCCTTGTAAATCTCTTCTGCACCCTTTCTGTGGTTTCCACATCCTTCCTGTAGTGAGGCGACCAGAACTGAGCACAGTGCTCCAAACAGGGTCTGACCAGGGTCCTATATAGCTGCAACATTATCTCTCAGCTCTTAAACTCAATCCCATGATTGATGAAGGGCAATGCACCGTATACCTTCTTAACCACAGAGTCAACCTGTGTAACAGTGCTGATAGTCCTATGGATTACTGTGCTCAATTCTGGTCGCCTCACTACAGGAAGGATGTGGAAGCCATAGAAAGGGTGAAGAGAAGATTTACAAGGATGTTGTTTGCATTGGGGAGCATGCCTTATGAGAATAGGACCTATCAAGTATGACAGTGGGGAAGTGTGTATGGAACCAGAGGAAATAGCAGAGGTACTTAATGAATACTTTACTTCAGTTTTCTCTATGGAAAAGGATCTTGGTGATTGTAGTGTTGACTTGCAGCGGACCATAAAGCTTAAGCATGTAGATATAAGGAAGAGGATGTGCTGGAGCTTTTGGAAAGCATCAAGTTGCATAAGTCACTGGATGAGATGTACCCCAGGCTACTGTGGGATGGGAGGGAGGAGATTGCTGAGCCTCTGGCGATGATCTTTGCATCTTCTATGGGGAATCCATTGGGGAATGAGGTTCTGGAGGAGTGGAGGGTTGCAGATGTTGTTCCCTTATTCAAGAAAGGGAGTAGAGATAGCCCGGGAAAGTATAGACCAGTGAGTCTTACCTCAGTGGTTGGTAAGCTGATGGAGAAGATCCTGAGAGGCAGGATTATGTACATTTGGAGAGGTATAATATGATTAGGAATAGTCAGCATAGCTTTGTCAAAGGCAGGTCGTGCCTTACGAGCCTGATTGAATTTTTTGAGGATGTGACTAAACATATTGATGAAGGAAGAGCAGTAGATGTAGTGGATTTCAGCAAAGCATTTCATAAGGTACGCCATGCAAGGCTTACTGAGAAAGTAAGGAAGCATGGGATCCAAGGGGACATTGTTTTGTGGATGCAGAACTGGCTTGCCCACAGAAGGCAAAGAGTGGTTGTAGACAGGTCATATTCTGCATGGAGGTTGGTCACCAGTGGTGTCCCTGTTCTGGGACCCTTACTCTTTGTGATTTTTATAAATGACCTGGATGAGGAAGTGGAGGGATGGGTTAATAAGTTTGCTGATGACACAAACGTTGGAGGTGCTGTGGATAGTGTGGAGGGCTGTCAGAGGTTACAGCGGAACATTGATAGGATGCAAAACTGGGCTGAGAAGTGGCAGATGGAGTTCAACCCAAGTAAGTGTGAAGTGGTTCATTTTGGTAGGTCAAATATGATGGCAGATTATAGTATTAATGGTAAGACTCTTGGCAGTGTGGAGGATCAGAGGGATCTTGGGGTCCGAGTCCATAGGACGCTCAAAGCAGCTGCGCAGGTTGACTCTGTGGTTAAGAAGGCATATGGTGTATTGGCCTTCATCAATCGTCAAATTCAATTTAGGAGCCGAGAGGTAATGTTGCAGCTATATAGGACCCTGGTCAGACCCCACTTGGAGTACTGTGCTCAGTTCTGGTCACCTCACTACAGGAAGGATGTGGAAACCATAGAAAGGGTGCAGAGGAGATTTACAAGGATGTTGCCTGGATTGGGGAGCATGCCTTATGAAAACAGTTTGGGTGAACTCGGCCTTTTCTCCTTGGAGCAACGGAGGATGAGAGGTGACCTGATAGAGCTGTATAAAATGATGAGAGGCATTGATTGTGTGGATAGTCAGAGGTTTTTTCCCCAGGGCTGAAATGGCTTACACAAGAGGGCACAGGTTTAAGGTGCTCGGGAGTAGGTACAGTGGAGATGTCAGGGGTAAGTTTTTTTACACAGAGAGTGGCAAATGTGTGGAATGCGCTGCTGTCAACAGTGGTGGTGGCTGATACAATAGGGTCTTTTAAGAGACTTTTGGATAGGTACATGGAGCTTAGTAAAATAGAGGGTTACAGGTAAGCCTGGTAATTTCTAAGGTAGGGACATATTCAGCACAACTTTGTGGGCCTAAGGGCCTGTATTGTGCTGTAGGTTTTCTATGTTTCTAGATAGTTTGAAGTGTGTCCATTTTAAAGCTAGAAGTATTATGAGTAAAGGTGAAGAACTTGGTTTCATGTATGATTCGTGCTCTATGATGAAGTGACAAAGAAAGGCAAGAATGGACATCCAACCACTGGAAAACAGAACTGGAGAGATAGTAATCGGGGACAACGAAATGGCGGGCAAACTGAATAAATATTTTGCATCAGTCTTCATGGTGGAAGTTCTAGGTGTCAGGGGCATGAAGTGTGTGAAGTTACCATTTCTAGGGAGAAGGTTCTTCGGGAAACTGAAAGGTCTGAAGGTAGTCAAGGTTGGACTTTCAGAAGACCTTTGACAAGGTCCCACACATGAGGCTGCTTACCAAGTTAAGAGTGCATGGTATTACAGGAAAGTTACTAGCATGGTTAGAGCATTGGCTGATTGGTAGGAGGCAGTGACTGGGAATAAAAGGATCCTTGACTGGTTGGCTGCCAGTGACTAGTGGTGTTCCGCAGGGATCAGTGTTGGCACCGCTTTTTTTATGCTGTATATCAATGATTTAGATGATGGAATAGATGGCTCTGTTGCCAAGTTTGCAGATGAAATGAAAATTGGTGGAGGGGCAGGTAATGTTGAAGAAACAGGTAGGATGCAGAAGGACTTAGACAGATTAGGAGAATGGGCAAAAAAGTGGCAAATGAAATACAATATTGGAAAATGCATGGTCATGCACTTTGGTAGTAGAAATAAATGTGCAGACTACTTTCTAAACGGGGAGAAAATCCAAAAATCTGAGATGCAAAGGGATTTGGGAGTCTTTGTGCAGAACACCCTGAAGGTTAACTTGTAGGTAGAGTCAGTGGTGTGGAAGGGAAATGCTATGTTAGCATTCATCTCAAGAGGTCTAGAATACAAGAGCAAGGAGGTGATGCTGAGGCTTTATAAGACACTGGTGAGGCCTCACCTTGAGTATTGTGAACAGTTTTGGGCCCCTCATCTTAGAAAAGATGTGCTGGCATTGGAGAAGGTCCACAGGAGGTTCATAAGGAAGATTCCAGGGATGAAAGGGTTATCACATGAGGAATGTTGATGGCTCTGGGTCTGTGCTCGCTGGAATTCAGAAGGATGAGGGGGGATCTCATTGAAACCTTCTGAATATTGAAAGACCTAGACAAGAGTAGATATCAAAAGGATATTTCCCATGGTGGGAGAGTTTAGGACAGGAGGTCATAGCCTCAGGTTAGAGGGGTGCCCTTTTTAAACAGAGATGTGGAGATATTTCTCTAGCGAAAGGGCGGTGAATTTGTGGAATTTGTTGCCATGTGCAGCTGTGGAGGCCAGGTCATTGGGTGTATTTAAGGCAGAGATTGATAGTTTCTTGATTGGATATGGCATTAAAGGTTATAGGGAGAATGCCGGGAACTGGGGTTGAGGAGGAAAGTAAAAAAAAGGATCAGCTATGATTGAATGCTGGAGCAAACTCGAATGGCCAGATGGCCCAATTCTATTCTGCTCCATGTCTGATGGTCTCTAAGTCACCTGGACCAGATGGTGCACACCCCAGAGCTCTGAAAGAGGTGGCTGAAGAGATCAAGGAGGCATTGATAATGATCTTCCAACAATCAGTAGATTCTGGAATGGTCCCTGAAGATTGAAAAATTGCAAATGTCACTCCACTCTTCAAGAATGGAGAGAGGCAGAAGAAAGAAAATTATAGGCAAGTTAGTCTGACCTCAGTGCTTGGGAAGATGTTGGAGGTGTTTGTTAAGGATGAGGTATCAGGGTACTTGGAGGCACATGATACAATAGGCCATAGTCAGCATGGTTTCTTTAAGGGAATATTTTGCCTGACAAATTGTTGGTATTCTTTGAAGAAATAACAAGCAGGATAGGCAAAGGAGAATTGGTGGATGTTGTGAATTTGGAGTTTTAGAAGACCTTTGACAAGGTGCCACAAATGAGGTTGCTTAACAAATTATGAGTCCATGATGTTACATGAAAGATTCAAGCACAGATAAAGTAGTGGCTGATTGACAGGAGGCAAAGAATGGGAATAAAGGGAGCCTATTCTGGTCGGCTGCAAGGAGACAAGGTGAGAGAGGGAAAAGGGGTTGAGAAATGAAGGGGAAGGGCGGGGGGGGGGGGGGGGGGGGTTTATCAGAAGTTCCAGAAATTGACGTTCATGCCATCAGGTTGGAGGCTACCCAAGTGGAATACAAGGTGTTCTTCCTCCAATCTGAGTGGCTACCCAAACAGAATACTCCACTTTGGAATACTCTCTGCCTGCCCATCACCTCCCTCTCTCTCTCTCTCTGTCTTGTTTTACGGCAGTTGGCACCCAGCTTAATGGTGCATTACCGCCACCTTCTGCTCCGGAGTATGCGATGGACTCACATTCTAAATCCCTTCACCCAATCGCACACATACACATACCCTAACCTACACTTTATCCTCCCCATCCTAGTACCCTATTTCTGTTTATCCATCATATCCTATAAAAAAAACCCTGTACTCCTTAAGAAAGCTAAAAATACCCTGACCTGTGTTCTCTCACCCATGCCCAGCAACCCTTTTAATGTGAATTCCTGCACCCCCAATTCCCTTAGATTAATTCTCATCATCTCTCTCTGTATCCCATACTTCCTGCAACTCAGAACTACATGCTCTACTGACTCCTCTTCCTGACATTCCTCACACAAATTTGCTGATGATACTAAGCTGGGTGGCACTGTGACATGTGATGAGGATGTTAGGAGAATTCAGGGTGACTTGGATAGGCTGGGTGAGTGGGCAGATACTTGGCAGATGACGTTTAATGTGAATAAGTGTGAGGTTATCCACTTTGGGAGTAAGAACAGGAAGGCAGATTATTATCGGAACGGTGTAGAGTTAGGTAAGGGAGAAATACAAAGAGATCTAGGAGTCCTTGTTCATCAGTCACTGAAGGTGAATGAGCAAGTGCACCAGGCAGTGAAGAAGGCTAATGGAATGTTGGCCTTTATTACAAAGGGAATTGAGTACAAGAGCAAGGAAATCCTCTTGCATTTGTACAGAGCCCTGGTGAGACCACACCTGGAGTACTGTGTACAGTTTTGGTCTCCAGGGTTAAGGAAGGACATCCTGGCTGTAGAGGAAGTGCAGCGTAGATTCACGAGGTTAATTCCTGGGATGTCTGGACTGTCTTACGCAGAGAGGTTAGACAGACTGGGCTTGTACACGCTGGAATTAAGGAGATTGAGAGGGGATCTGATTGAAACATATAAGATTATTAAGGGATTGGACAAGATAGAGGCAGGAAATATGTTCCAGATGCTGGGAGAGTCCAGCACCAGAGGGCATGGTTTGAGAATAAGGGGTAGGTCATTTAGGACAGAGTTAAGGAAAAACTCCTTCTCCCAGAGAGAGTTGTGGGGGTCTGGAATGCACTGCCTCGGAAGGTAGTGGAGGCTAATTCTCTGGATGCTTTCAAGAAGGAGCTAGATAGGTATCTTATGGATAGGGGAATCAAGGGATATGGGGACAAGGCAGGAACCGGGTATTGATAGTAGTTGATCAGCCATGATCTCAAAATGGCGGTGCAGGCTTGAAGGGCCAAATGGTCTACTTCTGCACCTATTGTCTATTGTCACAGTCCTGTCTGGTGTTTCCCTATCAATTTCAGTGTTTGGTTTAGTGCACAATGCCCCAGCCTTAACCTAGTCCACACAATTTCCTCTCTTCTGCTTCCTACCCTAGTACCTGCAACACTTTTTTGTATTTGATATAAATGCCTCCCTTTCCCCTCCCTGTCCCATCTTTCTTGCCACATTTGGTTAATTTTTTCCCAGATTACACACTTAACCTCTGCTTTACTAATACTAATGTGCATTTCTATATTTTCTTTCTTTATTGCCCTCTTTGCCAACTCATCCACCCTTTCATTGCCCTTCACCCCTACATGAGCTGGAACCCATAGAAATTTAACCTGACCTCCCTGATTTGCAACTCTTGTGACTGACTGAAGCACTTCATGAAGTACATCTTGCCAGCTGTTTGAGTGAGAAGACCTTAAATTTGCTGGTACTGAAGATGAATCTGAGCATATCAACGCTTTGACTACTTTAGTTTTCTCCACCCAATGCAACGCAACCAACACTGCCAACACAGCTACCCCAAACCCTGTCACTCCTGTCTCAGGTTCCTTAGCACCATCTGTATAGACCTGAGTATAATCACTATACTTTTCCATCACATAACAGTTAAATGCACTTACCAAATCAGTTTTATACTTTCCTTTTTACCTCTAACAAATGCCAGTCTACGTCAGGCCATACCAGCTTCCATGGAGCTACAACCGGATAAACTACTGAAGGACTTATCCTTAGATCAAACACTCCACATGATCTAGCAATATCATTCCCTACCCGACTAAAGTTTTCCCTCTGAAACCTCCCATTTTCCCAGGACTCCTGCAACACTCCTTTAGCAGGGTGAGAATCATTGTGTCCCTGCAAATTAACCCAGTAGTTTGCCATCAATTGCATCCTTCTTAATTCCAAAGGCATTGTTCCCATTTCTACCTGCAGGGCTGATACTGGTGATGTTTTAAAAGCCCCACTGCACACTCTCAAAACCTGAGCCTGAATCACATTCAGTTTCCTTATAAGAGACCTAGCTGCTGATCCATATGCTACACTTCCATAATCCAACACAGATCTTACTAAAGCCACATACATTCTCTTTAATGCTGAACAACTTGCTCCCCATTCCCTATCAGTCAAACATCTCATCACATTTATTACTTTTTTACATTTCTCCTCAACTTTCCTGATATGGTCTGCCCATGTTAATCGTGAATCAAATATAACTTCCAGAAATTTAAATGATCTAACCCTTTCTAATTCAATCCCATACATCCTTAACTTCTTCCCTACTTCAATTCTTTTCCTAGTGAAAAATACAGTTTGAGTTTTTTCCACTGTAAATCTACATCCCCAATCATAACCTCACTCTACCACTTCATCAATTGCTCCTTGTAGTTTCCTGATTATATGCTCCGTGTTCCTGCCTCTTTTCCACAAGGCCCCATCATCCGCAAACAGTGACCTACCTATATCCACTGGTACCTTTCTGAAGACATCATTGATCATAATGATGAAAAGTAACGGGCTAATCACACTACCCTGAGGTGTGCCATTTCCCACTATGTACTGTTTTGATAATTCTGATCCAATCCGAACTTGAATTTTTCTACCAAACAAAAAATCTTTAATCCAATTAAAAACTCTCCCCCCAACCCCCATCTTGTACAGTTTAATTAATAATCCTTCCTTCCACATCATATCATAGGCTTTTTCAATGTCAAAAAACACTGCAACTACTGATTCTTTATTTGCCTGGGCCTTTCTTATATAAGTCTCTAACCTTATCACTGAGTCCATGGAATTCCTTCCCTTCCTAAACCACTCTGATAACTTGCCAGCATTCCTCTCTTCTCAAGATCATATGATAACCTTTCAGTTATCATCCTTTCCATTACCTTACATATATTTGCCTGTAGCTAGTGGGTTTTGACAGATCCTTGCCAGGTTTCCTTATTGGAATTACTACTGCTCCTTTCCATACACTTGGTAATCTTCCCTCCTCCCACACTCTGTTGTAAAAATGCAGTAACTTCAAGAGCGCTCCTTCTCCTAGATTTTTTAGCATAACATAGCATATTAGATCTTTCCCTGGGGAGGTTGGTCTCGATCTCTTTATTGCTCTCACCATTTCTACCAAAGTAAATGGATCATCAATTATATCATCTGTTTCTTTCCTCCTGTTTAACACACCTGGGTATTGACTCATTGTTCTTTCCCTTCTCCTTCTCCCTTCTTCAGACAAATTTTCTGAACTATGTATCTTTACAAATGACTTGGCCATGATCTCAGCCTTATCCCTGCTGGAGACTGCTGTTTCCTCCTCAGATATCATTACTGGATACTCCCAATCCCTTCTATCTCCCCCCATCCTCTTAATCATTCCCCATACCTCTCCCACAGGCGTTGTTCTTCCTATTTTGTTGCAAAAACTACTCCAACTTGCCCTTTTAGCTTGACGTATAGTTCTTCTCACCACTGCCTGTGCCTTCTTATATTGAATCAAATGCTGCATATTATGGGTTCTTTTAACTAGCCTGAATGCTCTATTTCTGTTTTTTACAGCCTGACAACATTCCTCTGTCCACCATGGCACTATTTTTCTATTCATCCTATTTTTACTCCTGGGTATAGATCCTTCTGCTGCCATAATAATTGCTGAAGTCACCTGACTGTTTAATTCATCTATATCTCCAGAAATGTCAATCTTTGTCAATGCTTCTTCACTTAACTTCTGGAACTTACCCCAATCTGCTTTTCCAAACACCCACTTTGGGACTCCCCCACCTGGTTTTATTTCAACTCTTTCACCTACCGAACATAAAACTGGGTAGTGATCACTGCCTACTGTTGAAGCAGTCCAAACTCCCCAGTTACTGATGCCAGCCAAGACATTAGACACTAACGTAATCTCTAATAACGACTCAGTTCCTGTTGTTATGTTTATCCTTGTTCCTCTACCATCATTCATACATACCAAATCCCTTTCTTCCATCAAATCTTCAATTACCGTTCCATTTGAATCTGTAATCGGATCCCCCCATATTGTGCTGTGAGCATTGAAATCTGCACACCACACTACTTTATGTCTATTTTGTCCTTGTATCCTTAGTAGGCTGTCCAAATCCAACCTTTTACATGGATTGTAGTAGTTAATTATAACCACTCCCTCCCCTCTCTCCCATATTTCCACCACTATGTATTCCTGATCGTCTCCTTTTTCCAGTACTCTATACGGTATACCTTGCTTGATTAACATAGCACAACCTCCTCCTCCCCGTAGATTTCCATCTTTCCTTATCATTGTATACCCATGTACCACAAAGTCTAAAGCTGGTTTCAACCAAGTTTCCTGAATACACACTACATCCGGTTTTACAACCATTTCCTTAATAAATTCCTTAAATTCCTGGCCATTGGCCAGTAAACTCCTTGCATTCCATTGCAAAAGAATCACCATAATGAGTACTAACCAACCTATGACACTTCCTGGCTTGACTGATTAGTGAGGTTCTCCCTCACTTCTTCCCATGTCAGTCCTACTAACCCTAAATGGTTTACTGCTGCTTTGACCACCAGCTGAATTGTCACTTTTTGACTTTACCTCTGCCGTACTATTAATGACTCCTGCAATGAATGTTACTAAAGCTTTTTCCCCCCACATAAATCCTGTCATTTACTCTTCGCTGCATCTCTTGCATCCCTATTGCTCTCTGGTCATTAGGAGCATTATTCTGTTCTCTTGACATTCTTACAGCTTCTGCATAAGTGATCTTTCTTTTCACTCTTATTTCTTGAATTTTATTCTCCCGTCTCATAACCTCACACCCACTATACGCCACATTATGAGCTCCTCCACAATTACAGCATTTTGGTTCCACTCCTGTTCCGCACTTTCCATATTTATGATCATCCCCACATCTAGCACATCTCCTCTGCCTTTTACAGTTTTTAGCTATGTGTCCAAACCTTTGACAATTATAGCACCTCAATGGCTTTGGCACATATACCCTTACTGGGTAACTCATGAAACCCAGGAACACTTTCCTTGGCACTCTTTCTTCTTCAAATTCAATCAATACTGTTTCACTTTCTTTTTTCATTCCCTCCTTTGTTGTTTTCAGTCTTAGAACATTAATTACTTCCCCCCTTTGATATTCCTCTTCAACTCCTCCATGTTTATACTCATCGGTACACCGGTGATCACTCCTTTACAACCACCATTTCGTGCTCCCACCCTCCCTGTATATTCCACCTTGCATTTCCCTATCTCTTTTAGCTTGAGTGCTTTCTCAAGTTGTTCCTCATTCACACATCTTACCAATAGATTGCCATCATTAAGGACTTTTGCAAATACTATTTCCCCTATCTTATTTGCCAGAGTTGTTGTTAGCACAAACGGGTTAATTTTCTTCATGTGTCCTTGCGCCTTCTCATTAAACCTAATTATGACAACACCTCCTCTCTGAACTTGTTCATCTTCCTCACTTTCAGAACTCTCTCCACTGTCATTTCTTATTCTTTTATTCCCTTTGTCTCGGTTTTCATTCATCCATCCCCTCACGATCTCCTTATTCACTTTATTTCTCCCTTCACAATAATCCATTTCTCCCCAGCTGCCTACCTCTGATCCCAAATCCCTATCCCGTTCCTTCTCCACTCTCTTTCCCTCAGCCCCTCCTCTCACCTCGTCTGCCATTACTGGACCCAGGCAACCCCCTCCCAGCAATTCCCGCTCCTTCCCCACTCTCTTTCCCTCAACAAGTTCCAAACCACATTCACACATGCACCACCACCTTCCAAACTCTCAGCCACCAGCGCCCACACACACCAACCAGCCATCACCTCCCTCTGGTGCTCCTTCTTCCTTTTCTTTCATGGCCTTCTATCTCTTTCACCAATCAGCTTCCCAGCTCTTTATTTCATCCCTCCCATTCCAGGTTTAACCTATCACCGGGTGTTTCTCTTTCTCCTCCTCCCACCTTTTAAATCTACTCCTCAGCTTTTTTCCTCGACTTGTTTCCATAGATGTTGCCTGGCCTGCTGAGTTCCTCCAGCAGTTTGTGTGTGTAGGCTGTATAAGGGCTAGGCTGTATAAGGGCTTGGACAGATCGGAAGAAAAAGCAAAGGAGTGGCAGATGACATACAGTGGAGGAAAGCGAGTGGTCATGCACTTTGGTAGAAGAAATACAGACGCAAATTATTTTCTAAACGGGGAGAAATTTTTTTTTAAAATCTGACGTGCAAAAGGACTTGGGAGTCCTCGTGTTGGATTACTGAAAGGTTAATTTGCAGGTTGACTCAATGGTAAGGAAGGAGGATGCAATGTAAGCATTTATTTCGAGGGGACTAGAATATAAAACAATGATGAGGCTTTATAAGGTACCACTCAGACCATCAGAAACCGTTATAGTTCGGGTGATGATTAGGGTTTGCTATATACACACACAGGTACTGTAGTTACATGTTCAGTGCTTACGGGGACATTGGACAAGCTGAGTGGTCACTATAGACTGGACAGGCCACAGTACCTTGTACCGTGATATAACTGGTCCCAAAGTGTTCGGCTTTGACCCATCTGACTGCTGCTGAAATCTTCATTCTGCTCAGCCCCATTTCGCTGCGCCTTTCTCATCACCGCTGTCTGTCAATCCACAGCCCCCCTCCCTCCCGGCGGGAACCCGGATTCCACCCACTGCCCCCACTCCCCAACCAGGCCCGGGCCTGACTCACCTCCTCGCATAAAGCAGCAGCCCGACACTCAGCAGTCCGGCCATCAGATAAACGTTGGTGGCGTCATTCCACGCCTCATGAACCGTGTAGTCCATCCAGGAGTCGGAGCAAAATCCGATTACGTCCACCACCAACCTCAGCAACGGATCCGAATCCGGATCGCACCGGCGACTCCAAAACGTCATCCAACTGCGCCGGAAGCGCAGGCGCGTTGCTGGAGATGGAAACTTGGACCGAAGTGGTTGATTGCCGTCAGTCCCCACTCCAACACGGTCTGGTCTAATACCCTGCACCCAAACCGCCTACTGTTCACTACCCCACCCCTCCCAACTGGCCTCCCTTCCCCTCTTCTGTTCCTCATCTCCCCGACACCAATATCACTCCCTACCCCAGGTGTCGGTGACAGTGGTCTGGTTTATAGACTCAGCTTCAGGGACGGTACGGGGTGAAGTCAGGGATGTCCTAAGGACAATATCTGGTGGTTTGGATCTAAAAGGGAACATTGAGGGAACCAGTAACTGCAAGAGTGAAAGGTCTGCGTGGCAAAATTGGAGAAGAAGATCATACTGCAGCAGGGGCTGGGAAAGTTCCTGGAGGAGATTCCAAAAGGATCAAGGATCATGTATTAGAATCTTGCGGTGGTATGTTGGTCAGGGTGCAACATGCAACACAAAAAAAATTATCAGTTAGAGTAATGAGTTACAGTTCCAAGAAAAAGTTTATGACCACTTTGCAATAACTAGCTTTCTGCATTAATTACTCATAAAATGTGGTCTGATTTTCATCTAAATCACAATAATAGACAAAAACAATCTGCCTAAACTAATATCAAACAATTGTACTTCTCGTTAATACTGAATACACCTTTTAAACAATCACAGTCTAGGTTCAAAAAAGTGTGTGAACCTCTGGGGTAATGCCTTAACAAAAGCTATTAGGAGTCAGGTGTTCCAATCGATGAGATGAGATTGGAGGTGTGGGTTGTAGAGATGCCCTGTTCTACAAAAAAGACACACAAAGTCAGGTTACTGATGAGCCTGCTCTTCTCAAGAAAGTTCTGTTTATGTGTACCATGCCTCAATCAATACAAGTTTCAGAGGACCTTAGAGGAAAAATCGTAGAGATGCATGAAGCACAAAAAGGCTACAAAAACATTTCTGAAGATCTGAATGTTCATCAGTCCACGGTAAGAGAAATTGTCGACAAATAGAGGAAACTCAGTACTGTTGCTACTCTCCCTAAGGAGTGGGCATTCTGCAAAGATCACACCAAGAGCACAGTGTGCAGTACTGAAGGAAGTGAAGCAGAACCCAAGGGTAACATTAATAGACCCACAGAAATCTCTAGAAATTGCTAAAGTCTCTGTTCATGTGTCCACTTTAGGAGAAACATTACAAGAATGGTGTTCAGAGGAAACCACAGCTCTCAAAAAAATGCTGCACATCCCAAGTTTCCGAAGGACACCTGGATGTTCCACAATGTTTTTGGGACAATGTTCCGTGGTTAGATGAGACAAAAATTGAACTTTTTGGCAGAAATGCACACTGTTATGTTTGGAGGAAAAATGGCACTGCATACCAACACCAAAACCTCATCCCAACTGTGAAGCACGGTGGAAGGAGCATCATGTTAGCCTGACCTCTGTGGTTGGGAAGATGTTAGAAACAATTGTGAAGGATGAGGTGATGGAGTACTTGGTGACAGGACAAGATAGTACAAAATCAGCATGGTTTCCTTCAGGGAAAGTCCTGCCTGATGAACCTGTTGGAATCCTTTGAGGAGATTACAAGTAGGATAGATAAATGGGATGCAGTGGGTGTCGTGTATTTGAACTTTCAGAAGGCCTTTGACAGGGTACCACACATGAGAACTAGAAAGTTGTCATGTGTTCACACAACTAGAGAGCAGGCCATTCCAGATTGGGTATTAAGCAATGAGGAAGGGTTAGTTAGCAATCTTGTCGTGCAAGGCCCCTTGGGTAAGAGTGACCATAATATGGTGGATTTCTTCATTAAGATGGAGAGTGACATAGTTAATTCAGAAACAAAGGTTCTGAACTTAAGGGTAACTTTGAAGGTATGAGATGTGAATTAGTTAAGATAGACTGGCAAATGATACTTAAAGGGTTGACGGTGGATATGCAATGACAAGCATTTAACGATCGCATGGATGAACTACAACAATTGTTCATCCCAGTTTGGCAAAAGAATAAACCAGGGAAGGTAGTGCACCCGTGGCTGACAAGGGAAATTAGGGATAGTATCAAGTCCAAAGAAGAAACATATAAATTACCAAAAAAAAAATGCGCCACACCTGAGGACTGGGAGAAATTCAGAGACCAGCAGAGGAGGACAAATGGCTTAATTAGGAAAGGGAAAAATGATTATGAGAGAAAGCTAGCAGGGAACATAAAAACTGACTGTAAAAGCTTTTATAGATATTTGAAAAGAAAAAGATTGGTCAAGGCAAATGTAGGTCCTTTACAGTCAGAAACAGGTGAATTGATCACAGGGAACAAAGACATGGCAGACCAATTCAATAACTACTTTGGTTCTGTCTTCACTAAGGAGGACATAAATAATCTTCCGGAAATAGTAAGGGACCGAGGGTCTAGTGAGATGGAGGAACTGAGGGAAATACATGTTAGTAGGGAAGTGGTGTTAGGTAAATTGAAGGGATTAAAGGCAGATAAATCCCCAGGGCCAGATGGTCTGCGTCCCAGAGTGCTCAAGGAAGTAGCCCAAGAAATAGTGGATGCATTAGTGATAATTTTTCAAAACTCCTTGGATTCTGGATTAGTTCCTGAGGATTGGAGGGTGGCTAATGTAACCCCACTTTTTAAAAAAGGAGGGAGAGAGAAACCAGGGAATTATAGACCAGTTAGTCTGACATCAGTGGTGGGGAAAATGCTAGAGTCGGTTATCAAAGATGTGATAACAGCACATTTGGAAAGAGGTGAAATCATCGAACAAAGTCAGCATGGATTTGTGAAAGGAAAATCATGTCTGACGAATCTTATAGAATTTTTTGAAGATGTAACTAGTAGAGTGGATGGGGAGAGCCAGTGGATGTGGTATATTTAGATTTTAAAAAGGCTTTTGACAAGGTCCCACACAGGAGATTAGTGTGCAAACTTAAAGCAAATGGTATTGGGGGTATGGCATTGATGTGGATAGAGAATTGGTTGGCAGACAGGAAGCAAAGAGTGGGAGTAAACAGGACCTTTTCAGAATGGCAGGCAGTGACTAGTGGGGTACCACAAGGCTCAGTGCTGGGACCCCAGTTGTTTACAATATATATTAATGATTTAGACGAGGGAATTAAATGCAGCATCTCCAATTTTGAGGATGACACGAAGCTGGGCGGCGGTGTTAGCTGTGAGGAGGATGCTAAGAGGATACAGGGTGACTTGGAAAGGTTAGGTGAGTGGGCAGATTCATGGCAGATGCAATTTAATGTGGATAAATGTGAGGTTATCCACTTTGGTTGCAAGAACAGGAAAACAGATTATTATCTGAACGGTGGCCGATTAGGAAAAGGGGAGATGCAACGAGACCGGGGTATCATTGTATACCAGTCATTGAAGGTGGGCATGCAGGTACAGCAGGCGGTGAAAAAGGCAAATGGTATGTTGGCATTCATAGCAAAAGGATTTGAGTACAGGAGCAGGGAGGTTCTACTGCAGTTGTATAAGGCCTTGGTGAGACCGCACCGAGAATATTGCGTGCAGTTTTGGTCCCCTAATCTGAGGAAAGACATTCTTGCCATAGAGGGAGTACAGAGAAGGTTCACCAGATTGATTCCTGGGATGGCAGGACTTTCATATGAAGAAAGACTGGATCAACTAGGCTTATACTCACTGGAATTTAGAAGATTGGGGGGGGGGGGATCTTATTGAAACGTATAAAATTCTAAAGGGATTGGACAGGCTAGATGCAGGAAGATTGTTTCCGATGTTGGGGAAGTCCAGAACGAGGGGTCACAGTTTAAGGATAAAAGGGAAGCCTTTTAGGACCGAGATGAGGAAAAACTTCTTCACACACACGGAGTGGTGAATCTGTGGAATTCTCTGCCACAGGAAACAGTTGAGGCCGGTTCATTGGCTATATTTAAGAGGAAGTTAGATATGGCCCTTGTGGCTAAAGGGATCGGGGGTATGGAAAGAAAGCAGGTACAGGGTTCTGAGTTGGATGATCAGCCATGATCATACTGAATGGCGGTGCAGGCTCGAAGGGCTGAATGGCCTACTCCTGCACCTATTTTCTATGTTTCTATGAGGCTGCTTACCAAGTTAAGAGCCCATGGTATCACAGGAAAGTTACTAACATGGTTAGAGCATTTGCAGATTGGTAGGAAGCCATGAGTGGGAATGAAAGGATCCTTTTCTGGCTGGCTGCCAATGTCCAGTGGTGTTCCACAGGGGTCAGTGTTGGGATCACTTCTTTTTATGCTGTATATCAATGGTTTAGATGATGAAATAGATGGCTTTGTTGCCAAGTTTGCAGATAATATGAAGATTGATGTAGTGTTGAGGAAACAGGTAGGATGCAGAAGGACTTAGATTAGGAGAATGGGCAAGAAAGTGGCAAATGAAATACAATGTTGGAAAATGTATGGTCATGCACTTTGGTAGTAGAAATAATTGTGTGGACTATTTTCTAAACGGGGAAAAAAATCCAGGAATCTGACATGCATAGGGACTTGGAAGTCTTTGTGCAGAACACTCTAAAGGTTAACTTGCAGGTTGAGTCAGTGGTGAGGAAGGCAAATGCCATGTTAGCATTCATTTCAAGAAGTCTAGAATACAAGAGCAAGGAGGTGATGCTGAGGCTTTATAAGGCACTGGACAGGTCATCTACAGTAGCGCATCGGAGGCAATGGAAGACTTGAAGAACAGGAGAGTTGCCCTGGAATTGTGGCCCCGCAAAAGGCACAGCCATGGCGAAACTGAGGCGGCTTTCCTGGGAGACAGCAGGTGCAAAATCCCGTTGAGACCAAGAAACACACCTGAAACGCATCCAGGACAAGCTAAAGGAATTTCGACACAACAAAGATACTGCATGAGAGCTCTCAAAAGTATTGTAATAAAATATCCTTCAGCTCGGTCGGTAAAATCACATGTACCCTAACACCAAACTATAATTGACTTTGTATCAAGAACTTAAAAATAGAACATAAATGATTTTTTCCTCTGTAAGCTCTTATTACTATAACTGACCACAAACCTGGAAGCTGATGTTTGATTTTGTTCTTTTTTGTGCACTGTCCTGATTTCAATTATTCAGAGGCATCAACCTGCACTAGGAGGGGCCTCTTTAGGTTTAACTGCTTCCTCCCGCCCCGACGTAGAAGTTTAGTTTAAACTTCAAAGATGGAAGTCACAGATGTTATATGTGTTGCTTATATGTTAAATGTTAGCTTGTTATACAGACAGAAGTTCATTTGTTTAGGTCATCTAGGGATATCTAACTATTTATATAAACCCTTTTTTATTGGTGTGGAATTCCGTATCAAGAATACAGAGTAATGACCCTTGATGTGAATGGGTTACAGAACCCAGTCAAAAAAATTAAGGCTATAGCTAAAATGAAGAGAGAAAAGCGAGATATAATTTTTTGGCAAGAAACTCACCTTTCAAAGATTGAACATGAGAAGCTATGCAAAATGGGATGTAAAAATTGTTATTACTCTTCTTTTGAGAGGGGAAACACAAAGGGAGTTGCAATATTAATCTCAAATAAAGTAAATTTCCGGTTTTCCTCACAGATTACAGACAAAGAAGGGCATTATTTACTGGTGAAGGGTTTTATTGATCATAAAGAAGTTACTCTACTGCTGTTTACAGACCACCAGGAAATAATAAACAGCTGATTAAGAAGGTTTTTAATATAACCATATAACAATTACAGTTACAGCACAGAAACAGGCCATCGCGGCCCTTCTAGTCCATGCTGAACGCTTACTCTAGTCCCACCTGCCTGTACTCAGCACATAATCCTCCATTCCTTTCCTGTCCATTTACCTATCCAAATTTTTTTTTAATGACAAAATTGAACCTGCCTCTACCACTTCTACTGGAAGCTCATTCCACACAGCTACCACTCTCTGAGTAAAGAAGTTCCCCCTCGTATTACCCCTAAATTTTTGCCCCTTAACTCTCAATTCACGTCCTCTTGTTTCAATCTCCCCTACTCTCAATGGAAAAAGCCTATCTACGTCAACTCTATCTATCCCCCTCATAATTTTAAATACCTCTATCAAGTCCCCCCTCAACCTTTTACGCTCCAAAGAATAAAGACTTAACTTGTTCAACCTTTCTCTGTAACTTAGGTGCTGAAACCCAGGTAATTTCTAAAAATCACAAAGAGAAGGGGTCCCAGAATAGTTCCCTGAGGCACACCACTGGTCACCGACCTCCATGCAGAATATGACCCATCTACAACCATTCTTTGCCTTCTGTGGGCAAGACAGTTCTGGATCCACAAAGCAATGCCCCCTTGGATCCCATGCCTCCTTACTTTCTCAATAAGCCTTGCATGGGGTATCTTATCAAATGCCTTGCTGAAATCCATATACACTACATCTACTGCTCTACCTTCATCAATGTGCTTAGTCACATCCTCAAAAAATCAATCAGGCTCGTAAGGCACGGCCTGCCTTTAACAAAGTCATGCTGACTATTGCTAATCATATTGTGCCTCTCCAAATGTTCATAAATTCTGCCTCTCAGGATCTTTTCCATCAACTTACCAACCACTGAAGTAAGACTCATTGGTCTGTAATATCCTGGGCTATCTCTACTCCCTTTCTTGAATAAAGGAATGACATCTGCAACCCTCCAATCCTCTGGAACCTCTCCCATCCCCATTGATAATGCAAAGATCATATATAACCATAAAACAATTACACATGGAAACAGGCCATCTTGGCCCTTCTAGTACGAGCCGAACGCTTACTCTCACCTAGTCCCACTGACCCGCACTCAGCCCATAACCCTCCGTTCCTTTCCTGTCCATATACCTATCCAATTTTACTTTAAATGACAATACCAAACCTGCCTCTATCACTTCTACTGGAAGCTCATTCCACACAGCTACCACTCTCTGAGTAAAGAAATTCCCCCTCATGTTACCCTTAAACTTTTGCCCCCTAACTCCCAACTTATGTCCTCTTGTTTGAATCTCCCCTACTCTCAATGGAAAAAGCCTATCCACATCAACTCTATCTATCCCCCTCATAATTTTAAATACCTCTATCAAGTCCCCCCTCAACCTTCTATGCTCCAAAGAATAAAGACCTAACTTGTTCAGCCTTTCTCTGTAACTTAGGTGCTGAAACCCAGGTAACATTCTAGTAAACCTCCTCTGTACTCTCTCTATTTTTTGACATCTTTCCCATAATTTGGTGACCAGAACTGTACACAATACTCCAAATTTGGCCTCACCAATGCCTTGTACAATTTTAACATTACATCCCAACTCCTATACTCAATGCTCTGATTTATAAAGGCCAGCATACCAAAAGCTTTCTTCACCACCCTATCCACTTGAGATTCCACCTTCAGGGAACTATGCACCATTATTCCTAGATCACTCTGTTCTACTGCATTCCTCAATGCCCTACCATTTACCATGTATGTCCTATTTTGATTAGTCCTCCAAAATGTAGCACCTCACACTTATCAGCATTAAACTCTATCTGCCAATGTTCAGCCCACTCTTCTAACTGGCCTAAATCTCTCTGCAAGCTTTGAAAACCTACTTCATTATCCACAACACCACCTATCTTAGTATCATCTGCATATTTACTAATCCAATTTACCACCCCATCATCCAGATCATTAATGTATATGACAAACAACATTGGACCCAGTACAGATCCCTGAGGCACACCACTAGTTACCGGCCTCCAACCTGACGAACAATTATCCACCACTGCTCTCTGGCATCTTCCATCCCGCCACTGTTGAATCCATTTTACTACTTCAAAATTAATACCTAACGATTGAATCTTCCTAACTAACCTTCAGTGTGGAACCTTGTCAAAGGCCTTACTGAAGTCCATATAGACAACATCCACTGCTTTACCCCGTCATCTTTCCTAGTAAACTCTTCAAAAAATTCAATAAGATTTGTCAAACATGACCTTCCACGCACAAATCCATGTTGACTGTTCCTAATCAGACCCTGTCTATCCAGATAAATATATATACCATCTCTAAGAGTACTTTCCATTAATTTACCCACCACTGACATCAAACTTACAGGCCGATAATTGCTAGGTTTACTCTTAGAACCCTTTTTAAACAATGGAACCACATAAGCAATACACCAATCCTCTGGCACCATCTCCGTTTCTAATAATATTTGAAATATTTCTGTCAGAGCCCCTGCTATTTCTGCACTAACTTCCCTCAAGGTCCTAGGGAATATCCTGTCAGGATCTGGAGACTTATCCACTTTCATATTCTTTAAAAGCTCCAGTACTTCCTCTTCTTTAATCATCATAGTTTCCGTAACTACCCTACCTGTTTCCCTTACCTTACACAATTCAATATCCTTCTCCTTAGTGAATACCGAAGAAAAGAAATTGTTCAAAAACTCCCCCATCTCTTTTGGCTCCACACATAGCTGTCCACTCTGATTCTCTAAGAGACTAATTTTATCCCTCACTATCCTTTTCCTATTAATATAACTGTAGAAACCCTTCGGATTTATTTTCACCTTACCTGCCAAAGCAGCCTCATATCTTCTTTTAGCTTTTCTAATTTCTTTCTTAAGATTCTTTTTACATTCTTTATATTGCTTGAGCATCTCATTTGCTCCATGCTGCCTATATTTATTGTAGATCTCTCTCTTTTTCCAAACCAAGTTTCCAATATCCCTTGAAAACCATGACTCTCTCAAACTTTTAACCTTTTCTTTCAACCTAACAGGAACATAAAGATTCTGTTCCCTCAAAATTTCCTAAATGACTGCCATTTCTCTATTACATCCTTCCCATAAAACAAATTGTCCCAATTCACTCCTTCTAAATCCTTTCGGATCTCCTCAAAGCTGGCCTTTCTCCAATCAAAAATCTCAACCCTGGGTCCAGTCCTATCCTTCTCCATAATTATATTGAAACTAATGGCATTGTGATCACTGGACCCAAAGTGCTCCCCAACACATACATCCATCACCTGACCTATCTCATTCCCTAACAGGAGATCCAACACTGCCCCTTCTCCAGTTGTTACCTTTATGTATTGCTGCAAAAAACTATCCTGCACACATTTTACAAACTCCAAACCATCCTGTCATTTTACAGAATGGGCTTCCCAGTCTATGTGAGGAAAATTAAAATCTCCCACAATCACAACCTTGTGCTTACTACAAATATCTGCTATCTCCTTACAAATTTGCTCCTCCAATTTTCGCTCCCCATTAGGTGGTCTATAATACACCCCTACAAATGTTACTACACCTTTCCCATTCCTCAATTCCACTCAAATAGCTTCCCTAAATGAGCCCTCTAATCTATCTTGCCAAAGCACCACTGTAATATTTACACTGACAAGCAATGCAACACCTCCCCCTCTTGTCCCTCTGATTCTATCACACCTGAATCAATGAAATCCAGGAATATTTAGTTGCCAATCACACCCCTCCTGCAACCATGTTTCACTAATAGCTACAACACCATATTTCCAGGTATCAATCCATGCTCTAAGCTCATTCACCTTTCTTACAATGCTCCTAGCATTAAAATAGATGCATTTAAGAAACTCTCCACCTCTTCCTCTCTGTTTATCCCTGACGATGCAAACAACTTTATTATCTTTTTCTTCCTTCTCCCCTACATCTTTGGTCTGAGCGCTCCCCTTCTCTGTCACCTTCCTATCCTCCCTCACACACTGTCTACTAGCTTTCTCTATTTGTGAACTAACCTCCTCTCTCCTAGTCTCTTCAATTTGATTCCCATCCCCCAACCATTCTAGTTTAAAGTCTCCCCAGTAGCCTTCGCAAATCTCCCGGCCAGGATGTTGGTCCCCTAGGATTTAAGTGCAACCGTCCTTTTTGTGCAGGTCACACCTGCCCCAAAAGAGGTCCCAATGATCCAGAAACTTGAATCCCTGCCCCCTGCTCCAATCCCTCAGCCACACATTTATCCTCCACCTCATTCCATTCCTACTCTCACTGTCACATGGCACAGGCAGTAAGCCTGAGGTTACCACCTTTGCGGTCCTTCTTCTCAACTCCCTTCCTAACTCCCTATATTCTCCTTGATATGTTCTTGTTAATATGATAGCTATGGAAACATCTGGTGTGGTAATATGTGGGGGGGGGGCTGTCTGGAATATTCAATTACATCCTTCCCTCGATTCCTCAAATAGAACAAAAAAGATAACCCCGGAAACATCACATGTCAAGAAACTGCTCAAAGAAATAGGCATGATAGATATATGGAGAGAGTTACACCCACATGATAGACGGTTCACGTTTTTTTCTCACCCCTACTCTTTGTACTCGAGGATAGATTTTTAAAAATGTTTAATTCGATAAAAAAAAATTTTAAAAAATGTTTAATTCAGAGAGACACAGGATTATAAAATGCGATATAGGGCTAAGAGACATCTTTGACCATGCAGGGGTTTAACTTAATGTTACATTTAGACAACAAACCCAAAGGTACCTTATGGAGACTTAATACCAGTCTTTTGAATGATCCCCTATGTTTAAAATACTTAAAGAAAGAGTTTGAAGATTATATGATATATAATGATAATGGAACGGTGTCCCCCAGCTCTCTGTGGGATGCTGCAAAAGCTGTTATTAGGGGTAAACTCATGAAGTGGTCAGCTCAGAAGAAAAAGGAAAAAGAGAAACAAATCAAGGATCTTATTGAAAAATTACAATTCTTGGAGAGTAAGCATATGGAGTATAATGACAGTAATGTCTTGAATAAAATTTTGGATACAAAACGAATTCTAAATAATATTTATGAAAGTGAAGTTGAGAAGAGAGCTAAGTTTGTTAAACAAAATTTCTATGAGAATGGTCCCAAATCTAAGAAATTACTTGCATGGAGAATTTGTAAACAACAGGCTTAGAGATCTATACATAGGGTGAAAGACCCCCAGACTAATAAGGTGCTTCATAAATTGGAAGACATTCAGAAATCTTTTGAAATGTTCTACACAATGTTATACGCTCAGCTGCAAAGCCAGCAAACAAAGCTGCAAAGTTAGCAAACAAAGCTGCAAAGTTAGCAAACAAATCTATTTCTTAAAGTCTTTAGATTTACCATCGGTAGGAATGGAGCAAAATAAACTAATAACTCAGGAGATAACAGAAGAAGTAATAGGTAAGGCTATATTAGCATTAAAAACAAATAAAATCTCAGCTGCTGATGGCTATCTAGAAGAATGGTACAAAACCTTCAGAGAGATAATAATAACAATACTTAAGAAATGTTTTAATTATGTTCTTGGAGGAGGGGAGACTCCGTTGTCCTGGAATCAAGCAATAAATCCAGTAATTCCTAAAAGTGGTAAGGATCAGACTGAATGCAGTTCCTATAAGCCCACATCTGTTCTAAACATAGATTATAGAGTATTTGCATCAATAATAGTAAAAAGATTGGAAAATATAATTCCAGATCTAATTGACACAGATCAAACAGGTTTTGTAAAAAGTAGGCAAATCCAGGACAATGAGAGATGGGCCCTTCATCTCATTGACCATATGAGAAAAAATAACCTGGAATCTGTAGTTATTAGCCTTGATGCTGAAAAGGCAATTGAC
Organism: Hemitrygon akajei; assembly: GCF_048418815.1. Lineage (NCBI taxonomy): Eukaryota > Metazoa > Chordata > Chondrichthyes > Myliobatiformes > Dasyatidae > Hemitrygon > Hemitrygon akajei. Next base: position 626,662 of record NC_133136.1, on the reverse strand, counting down.
TCGGTATGGTGGCAATATCTCTACTTGGTACTTAAGCGGTTTGGCTTTAATAATCAGGTAGTTGGATGTCTGAAATCTTTATATTCTTCTTCTACAGTCTGAATTAAAATAAATGGGAATTTATCTAAAACAATATTTCTTGAAAGGGGATGTAAACAAGGGTGCCTCCTGAGCCCCACACTTTTCGCTCTTTTTATTGAGCCATTGGCCCAGGCAACTAGAGAAGACAAGATTATAACAGGTGTACTGATCAGAGATACAGAATGTAAGATTTGTTTATATGCGGATGACATTCTCGTGACTCTTACCAATCCCAATGCAGGTTTGCCTAAATTATTATCCCATCTGAAAGAATCCGGTTCTTACTCTGGCTATAAATTAAATTTACATAAAACCCAAACTTTAAATTTTAAATACGAACTACAAGAAAACATGTACAGAATGAGTAAATTCAAATGGAAAGGTAATATTATTAAATACCTAGGAGTGCAAATACCTGAAGACTTGTCTACTATCTACAAACATAATTATATTCCCATAACAGCTGATATTAAGGCAGACTTAAATAGATGGTCATTGCTGCCAATGAATATGCATAATCAAATATAAGTCATAAAGATGAATGTATTACCTAGATTGCTCTTTCTTTTTCAATCATTGCCTGTTGAAGTGTTGAAGTACCTTTTAAGCAATTTAATGAATGGAAAAGAATGATTTCAGCATTTATTTGGGGAAAACAGAAACCAAGTATTAGATTTCAGACATTACAGCTGCCTAAGGATAAAGGAGGATTTGCTGTGCCTTGCTTTGAAGCCTATTATAGAGCAGGGGTGTATGAAGTGTCAGGGAGGGGTAGCACTTCTGGTGGGGGAACATGCTGCGTCCTTTTCAATGCGGTTTGTCCACCTTTAGCTCCCACCTGGCACTCAGCTCTCACCTGTGGCTTCCCATAACTGCATGCGACAGCAGCCACACCCCGGGCAATGGCTTCAACAAGCCGGCTAAACCAGATGAGAGTAGCCGACAGGTCTCAAACCCTCGGTGAGATAGGGAGTCGTCTATCCCAGAATATGAAGACAGACTCCAGCGGATTGAGCAGACAAGACCAATGGAAGGTCCAATGGTCAAGAAGGCGGTCTCTGCAAGCGTCATGGAATGCGTAGAGCACGACAAGACACCAAAGATGACCTGGTCATCCACTGCGCCTATTCCCAGCTCCAGCCGTCTCGACTCTTGTCTTGCCACTGGATCCAGATGAGAATTGGGAAGAGAGGGTGAGGCTGACACTGCGCAACTCTCCCTCACTTAAATCCAAATCACGTGCTAGTCTGTGTCCACCGTGGAGAACTTCAGGTTCCTGGGAACCACCATCTCTCAGGATCTGAAGTGGGAGCAGAACATCAGCTCCATCCTGAAGAAAGCCCAGCAGCGGATGTATTTCCTGCGGCTCTTGAGGAAATACAGTCTGCCTCAGGAATTGCTGCTGCAGTTCTACACTGCAGTCATTGAGTCTGTCCTGTGCACCTCCATCATTGAGTGGTTTGGAGCCGCCACCAAGCAGGATAGAACCAGACTACAGCGCACAGTGAGGACTGCCGAGCGCATCATTGGAGCCTCCCTGCCCTCTATTGTGGACCTGTACTCTTCCAGGTTGAAGAAGAGGGCGGGGAACATCATAAAGGACTCCTCCCATCCTGCGCACGGACTGTTTGATCTGCTTCCGTCTGGTAGGCGCTTCAGATCCCTCCAGACTAAGACTAATAGGCACTGGAGAAGTTTTTTCCCTACTGCGGTCACTTTGCTGAACAGTTAACTGCCGGTTAACTGTCGGCTAACTATTACTTGGATTGCACTACCTGTATGTATAATCTATATTTTCATTTATATTTATCATTATTATTGTTATGAGCAGAGAGACAACATCTGCCAGAAGTAAATTCCTTGTATGTGCATAGGTACTTGGCGATTAAAGTCTGATTCTGATTCTGATTCTGATTCTGATCAAGCCAGCTGGTGGCGCAGTGACATCAGTGCCGGACTCCAGGAGCGAAGGTACCTGAGTTTGAATCCAGTTGAGCCGCTCCCAGGCATGCTTTCCATCCATGCTGGGTTGAGTGTCGAGCTTGCAACTCAACCTTGTAAAAAATACTAATGGTGTCAAGGTCTTCATTGATGATGATGGACGAACCTTATTATTAGAGCAGCTAGCTGCATAGTCTGGTCTGTTGATGTGACCCTAATTGTGAGGCAAAGTAGAAGGATTTAGAACAAAGTCTAATAATTATCCCTCTCCAGTCTTTACTGGGGGATAAAACACTCCCAAAGAAGCATTTAAATAAACTGACTAAGTGGACAACAGTCCCTCTAAATATCTGGTCTAAAGAATTTAAAGACCCAAAATTTGAAAGAAATGCAAAAATACTAGGTTAGGTGGCACATGACACAGAATTCCTTCCAGCACAATTGGATGGTAGATTTACACATTGGACAAATAAGGGTATCACCTTGTACTGTACAATATCCTCCATTAAGGGTTTGGAGTCCTTCCAACAACTCACAGAAACGTATCACTTAGAGAAACAAGACTTATTTAGATATCTTCAACTAAGATAATATTTTAATAAAAATATCAAGACTGTTGGAGAGAAAGGGCTAAGTCTGATTAATATATCCATTGATGCGTATAAAGGTAATATTAAAAAGAAACAGATAACCAGGATTTACTCGATTTTACAATCTAACGGGTCTCTCCACAATGTATGTTAAATCAAAATGGGAGAAAGAAGCCAACATAAAATTGACAGAAGATGATTGATTAAACATATCCAGAATACATTTGACTACTTCAAGCTCAGGTCTGTGGAGGGAATTCACCTGGAAGAATACCTTAAGATTTTTCATAATGCCAAAAAATAAAGAAGTTACAAAGTCACAGACCTGAACAAGGTCAATGTTGGAGAATGTGTGATAATATGTTGGCTGATCATTTTCATATTTTCTGGGAGTGTCCAAAGATTTTGGCTTATTGGTTAGATGTGGTAACAGAGATAAGGTTAATAATCTGCCCAGAGATTAGTTTTGACTTTAACGTTATTTATTTGGGTAATGTACCAAATGGGCTCAAAAAGCATGAAAGATATTTGTTACAAATACTACTAACAGCCAGTAAGAAAGTGATTACCAGGAAATGGCTAAGCAAAGAGTCTCCTACAGTCCTGGAATGGATAGAAATAGTTCAAGAAATTTGTGTTATGGAACGATTGACTTTTTCTCTGAGACATGCCACTAGAAAATTTGAAAATACTGGGAAAATTGGACATTTTATTTGAGCCTGAAATGACTTCTTCACTGTACATTTATTTGGTTTGAAGAACTTTGTTTTATTTTTTCTTATGAGGGAACCTGCAGAATAGACCTTAGAGTTATGGATCTTAAGGTCCCCTGAGACTTTGAAGGACAATTATGGGTATAAGAGTTTGGTTAACCTAGATACAGCAATATAACCCATTTTGCTAATCATTTTTTTCTATTATAAGATACGGATTTTACTTCACCTATGATGACCCTGTCTGTCTGTTTGTTTTTATCCTGTTAGTTCTGTTATTGGCAAAACAATAAAAATAAAGTTTTTAAAAGAAGAAGAAAATTCATGTTAAGGTCCTGACCTTAATCCTATAGAAAAGGACCTGAAGCAAGCAGTTTATGTAAGGAAGCCCGCCAACATCCCAGAATTGAAGCAGTTTTGTAAGGAGGAATGGCCTAAAATTCCTCCAAGCGGATGTGCAGGACTGATCAGCAGTTACCAGAAACTTTTGGTTGAAGTTATTGCTGTACAAGGGGGTCACACCCGTTACTGAAAGTGAAGGTTCACGTAATTTTTCCAACAAATAGATGTAATATTGGTTCATTGTTAATACAGCATTGGTTCATTGTACTCAAAAAATAAATGAATAAGTTTTGTGTTATTTATTAATTGGATAATCTTAATCTAGTTCCAGGAATTTGGTTAAGATTTGATCACATTTTAGGTTAAAATTCTATTTCTACATAAATATAAACTAAAATGTGATCAAATCTTCACATAGAGAAAATTCTACAGGGTTAATGAACTTTCAACCCCAGTATGGGTTGAAAGCATGCTTGGGGGTGGCCCAACTTGGATTCAAACTCAGGAGCCTTCGCTGATGCCATTGTGCCACCAGCCAGTGGGTGTTTTAGTTGATAACGACACTCGGTGAAGAAGAGAGAGAAGGGAGATGAAAAGGAGCGACACTTGCATCTAACAACACAAGCAAAATGCTGGTGGAACGCAGCAGGCCAGGCAGCATCTATAGGAAGAAGCACACGCATCTAGATGGAGTGCGCTCATGGTGCTAGCAAAAAGGACACATGAGTCAAGTGGAACGTGCAGTGACTACAAGGAGCTAGATAAAAAGTAAACAAGGAAAAAACTGGACTAAATTAACGTAACAAAGATGGCGATAATTGGAACCATAACAGCATTTGATAGTGGCATTGAAAACTGGGTAACTTACATTGAAAGAGTGGAATTATATTGTGATGCTAACAGTGCTAATGATGAAAAGAAAGCCAGCATCTTACTTGCATTAGGTGAGGCTACGTCCACACTACACTGGACAAATCTGTAAACAAAGTTTTTTCTCTTTGTTTTTACCCTCTGTCCACACTAAAATGGCGTTTTCGTCCCCCGAAACCGGAGCTTTTCAGAAACGCTTTCCAGGGTGTGTAATATTGAAAACACCGCTTGGCCGGAGCAGTGTGGATGGAGTAACTGGAGAAATCTAAAAACGCTGTCAGACAGCAGCGCGCCATTTCATTGTTTTCTTGAATGCAACCTAACAATTTCAGAACAGATGGCAACGAGACTGAAGCCAGAAGAGTTAGAAATGTACTCACCAAATACCCATAACTTACTGAATAAATAAGTACAGTATACTCACTTTGCCCTGTTTTCTGTCCTTGCTTGTATGAAGGTGGTTTACCTATTTATGCAAGTACTTCTCTGACAATAGATGTGTAACAGCCTAATGTAACATTGTATGGAAATACAAGATAATACTGATGCAGACATGTTTTACACATTAAACAAGGTGCTTTATTAATGCAACAGAGTTAGTCAATTTTTCAATGTTCGTCATCAGCTGGGTCATACTGTCCGTGAACTCCTTGTCAGTTGACTCCATACCTCCATACGCTTCAGTTTTTGTTTTTTTTTTACTTTTAAGTCCTCCTGCATGAGAGCCAACAGCTGCTCATCGTTTAAGTTTTTCTAGTCTGTAACCGAACAAATACGCACCATCTTTCACGTGAGATTCAACACCAAACATGTCCTTGTTTTCGGTAGATGTGTTCTGCGCATGTGCTGTAGGAGGAGATTCACCGAAATATCTGTTTCAATGTGGACAGAGATATTTTTAAAAATGCATAGTGTGGATGCCTATCATTTTTACGTGAACCAGCATTTTCAAAATTATCCGGTCTAGTGTGGGCGTAGCCTCAGTGTTATGGGAGCAAAAACATATGGGCTGCTACGGAGCTTGTTAACCCCTGCAAAGCAAGCTGACGAAACGTTCAAGCAAATAGTAGACACTCTCCAACAGCATTTAAACCCCAAACCAGTGGTCATTGCTGACAGTGGTCATTTCAATTTCACAAATGGAATCAGAGCAAAAATGAAAGCATTTCTGAATGTTGTGCTGAATTGTGCAAATTATCAGAACATTGTCAATTTAGTGCTGGTCTATCAGACGCATTGGGGGACAGGTTATTGTGTGGTATGCACTGTGAAACCATATAGAAGAAGCTCCTGTGTGAAAAAGACCTTACATTAGAGAAGACGCTGAACATTGCAATATCATTAGAAACAGCAGCATGGGGTTCTTCAGAGATACAACAAAAATCTCTGGAATATGCTACAAATAAAATGTCACTGAACAGAAATGAAGGAAAGAAATGTTACCATTGTGAGAACATGTCACATGACCCTGATGACTGTTGGTTTAAAGACAAAGAATGCAGAAACTATGGCAAACAGGGCCACATTGGCAGAGTATGCAAAATACAGAGAAACAAGAAACCCCTGAAAGGAAAATACACCAATGTACACAAAATGAAAGGAAGTGGTTCTGATAAAAATGACTCAGACAAAAGGGAATTGTCTTGTCTGCAACTTCACACCATGAAAGAAACAGATGATCAAAGATTAATAAGGATCACTCCACGAGTGGCAGGCGTGAGACTGAAAATGGAGTTGGACACAGACTCAGCTTTAACAGTGATCTCTGTACACGACTACAAATGACTGTTTTCTCACATAGCTCTGAAACAAACTAAACTACTGCAAAATACTTACACAGGATGGAGAGTGCATCCCAAAGGTAAAATTAAAGTGACAGTGACCTACGGAGACAAAACACAGCAGCTGAACCTCTATGTACTGAAAATGGAGGACCACTGTTGCTGAGATGTGAATGGTTCAGGAAAATACAGTTGGATCGGCACACCATCAAGGCACTAGTTGTGTCAGCAAGGCTACATCTGAGAGACTGTCACAAATACTTGCTGACTGAGGAAGTGTTCATGAAAGGAGTAGGAACACTTAAGGGCATGAAGGCAAAGATTGACATTGAGGAAAATGCATGTCCAAAATTTCACAAAGCCTGACCAGTGCCGTATGCAATCCGTCCTACAGTGGAGGCTGAGCTAAAAAATCCTAAGCAGACTGGGGTCCTGTCAAAGGTGGACCGGAGTGAATGGGCCATGCCTATTGTTCCAGTGATGATGGAAACCTTCAGCACAAAACCAGGAAAACCGAACAAGGTGCACATATGTGGAGACTTTAAAGTGACTGTTAACCCAGTTCTCCACACAGTACAGTATCCCCTACCCCGTATTGAGGACATCTTTGCTTCCCTGTCAGGAAGGGAACATTTCACAAAAATCGATTTGTCCCAGGCTTATCTTCAAATGGAAATCGATGATGCATCCAAGTTCGTCACTGACTAGAAGGGCCAAGATGGCCTGTTTCCATGCTGTAATTGTTATATGGTTATATAAATACCTGACAATAAATACAAAAAGGACTTTACCAGTACAACAGGTTGGTGTTTGGGATAGCATCAGCTCCTGCAATCTGGTAAAGGGCGATGGACCAGGTCCTGCAGGGGATTCCAGGGACTCAGTGTTACCTAGATGACATCATTGTCACCGGCAAAAATGACAACGAACATCTTTCTAACCTTGAACAAGTGCTCACCAGGTTACGAGAATATGGGCTCAGAGCTAATTGACAGAAATGTGAATTTTTCAAAAAGGAAATCTCATACTGTGGGCATGTGATCAACACAGATGGCTTACACATGTCTCAAGACAAGATAGGAGCAGTGCTTAAGGCACCACCACCTGAAAATGTGTCTCAGCTGAGAGCATATCTTGGACTAGTGAATTATTACCACAAGTTCTTGTCTAACCTATCCACTGTCCTACACCCACTAAATGCACTATTACAGACAGGGACACAATGGAAGTGGACTGAGAGCTGTGAGAAAGCATTTCAAGAAACTAAAAGACTCATAACTTCAGAAAGGGTGCTCATGCACCCTTTACCAATCCCCTCCTTTACCCCTTTACCCCTCCTTACCAATCCAACTGGCTTGTGATACCTCACCCCAAGGGATAGGGGCTGTGTTATTGCACAAGTTTCCAGATGACTCAGAAAGACCAATAGCCTTTGCCTCAAGAATGCTAACTTCAGTTGAACACAACTACGCACAGATTGACAGATTGTAAGCCTCATGTGGGGAGTCAAGAAATTCAGTCACTACCTGTATGGTCAAAAGTTTACCCTGTTGACTGACCATCAGTCTCTCGTGTCAATCTTCAACCCAGGTAAAGGCATTCCAGTGATGATAGCACAAAGGCTGCAGTGATGGTCCCTTTTCTTAGGAGGTCACATGTATGACATTGAACACAAGTGGACCAAACAACATGGCAACGCAGATGGTTTGTCATGTTTACCACTGCCGACTTCAGAGATAACTACACAAATGGATTCAGCAGAGGTCTTTCATACAACAATAGTTGAACAATTACTAGTGACAAACAGCCTCGTTGAAAGAGAAACACGCAATGACCCTATGTTGTCAAAAGTGTATGACATCACAGTAAAGGGAAGGCCAGCGTGTGGTAACACACTGTTTCCAGCCTTCTCAGCAAGGAAGTGTGGAAGCCTTCTCAGTGTGTCGGGGAACATTAGTGTGTGGTTCACGAGTCGTGATTCCTCCCAAGTTACACACCAAAGTGCTGGAGGAACTGCTTAAGGGGCAACTGGATATCGTGAAGATGAAAAATCTTCCCTATGCCTATGTGTGGTGGCTGGAAATTGTTAAACAGATTGAGGACTTGACCAAGAACTGCTCTGGATGTCAAAAGATCCAGAACACACCACCATAAGCCCCTCTCCATCCATGGGAATGGCCCTCATCACCATGGCAACGAGTGCACCTTGACTTTGCTGGACCATTCTTGGACTCTATCTTTTTAATTGCCGTCGATGCACATTCCAAATGGCCAGAGGTCATCAAAGTGAAGACAACCACATCGGAAAAGACCATTGCAGTTCTGAGGACCATGTTTGCCAGGAATGGCATACCAGGACAAATCTGTACAGACAATGGACAATAATTTGTCTTTGAAGAATTCCAAAGTTTTGTGAAGAACAATGGAATCAAGCACTTTACATCTGTCCCTTATCATCCATCCACAAATGGCTTGGCAGAAAGATTTGTACAGACATTCAAGAAAACCATCAAGGCAATGGATAGTGAAAATTGACCACTGCAACACAAGATAGATAACTTGCTTCTTGCCTATCGTAATGTAGTACATGCAACCACTAATCAGACTCCAGTGATGATGTTTCTGAACAGGAACCTGTCTATCCACAGCCTCCTCTACTGTTAAGATGAAGCCACACTCAGGTTGGAGGAATAACACCTTATATTCTGTCTGGGTAGCCTCCAACCTGATGGCATGAACATTGACTTCTCTAACTTCCGTTAATGCCCTTCCCCTTCATACACCATCCCTTATTTATTTATTTATTTATTTATTTATTATTAATATTACGATTTTCCCTTTTTTTTCCTCTCTTTTTTCTCCCTCTGTCCCTCTCACTATAACACCTTGCTCATCCTCTGGGCTCCCCTTCCCCTTTCTTTCTCCCTAGGCCTCCCATCCCATGATCCTCTCCCTTCTCCAGCCTTGTATCCCTTTTGCCAATCAACTTTCCAGCTCTAAGCTCCATCCCTCCCCCTCCTGTCTTGTCCTATCATTTCGGATCTTCCCCTCCCCCTCCCACTTTCAAATCTCTTACTACCTTTTCTTTCAGTTAGTCCTGGTGAAGGGTCTTGGCCCGAAACATTGACTGTACTTCTTCCTATAGATGCTGCCTGGCCTGCCGTGTTCCACCAGCATTTTTTGCTTGTGTTGATGTATTTGACTATATGTTTCAGTGATAGATAGATACCTCATTTACTTTCATGACAAAGAATACAGTGAGTCAAGATGGGGCACACAGCCATCTTCTTAGGGGCAATTAATGAAAAATGTTGGTCTGGTCAGTGACAACTACATTCTATAAAATTAATACTTAGAATAATGTGAAATGCTTTGGGAAGCTTTTCAATAAGAAACCTTCCCACTGTCACATGGGCTTGCCCATTTCCTGCCAATTTGTGCATTAGAGAAATGTAGTATTAGAGAATTAGAGGAATTAGTAGATGGCTGGTGACTAGTGGAGTGCCATATGGATCGGTGTTGGGTCTATTGTCATCTATATCAATGATCTGGATGATAAACAAGTTCAAGCTTCATTGTCATTCAACCATATGTGAATACAGACAGCCAAATGAAACAGCATTACTACGGTGTCACATTACTATCACTGTCACAGGCCGGTGATAATAAAGCTGATTCTGAATCAGCAAATTTATGGATGACACCAAGATTGGGGGTGTAGTGGACAGTGAGGAAGGCTATCAAGGCTTGCAGAGGGATTTGCTGATCTGTATCAGCTGGAAAAATGGCAGATGGAATTTAATGCAGACAAGTGTGAGGTGTTGCACTTTGGTAGGGCCAACCAGGGTAGATAATTTTTGTGTGTATTGTTTGGATTTCCAGCAACTGCAGATTTTCTCGACAAAGTAGTTGGTTACAGATTTTTCCCTAGGAGTGGGAGTCTAAAACTTGAAAACACATGTTTAAGGCGAGAGATTTGAAAGGGACCTGAGTGAAACAAACTGCTGGAGGAAGTGGGTACAATTACATTTCTACAGGGACACAATTGAGAGCATCCTGACTGGGTGCATCACTGCCTGGTATGGGAACTGTACCTCCCTCAATCTCAGGACTCTGCAGAGAGTGGTGCAGACAGCCTAGAGTATCTGTAGTTATGAACTTCCCATGATTCAGGACATTTACAAAGACCGGTGTATAAAAAAGGGCCTGAAGGAGCATTGGAGACCCCAGTCACCCCAACCACAAACTGTTCCAACTGCTGCCATCCAGGAAATGGTACCGCAGCATAAAAGCCAGGACCAACAGGCTCCGGGACAGCTTCTTCCACCAGGCCATCAGACTGATTAATTCATGCTGATACAGTTGTATTTGTATGTTACATTGACTGTCCTGTTGTACATACTATTTATTATAAATTACTATAAATTGTACATTTGAGCAGCGACGTTACGTAAAGATTTTTACTCCTCATGTAGAGGAAGGATGTAAGAAATAAAGTCAATTCAATCCAAATACATTCGGACAAGAGCATGGACAGGGAAGTTCACAGTTCGGGAAGACGGGGGGGGGGGGGGGGGGGGGTCGGAGTTATTGACGGATCGGCTCAGGTCGGCATCTTGATCTGAACGGACAGTTCGTGCTAAAGCGGAAATAATACGTCACCTCCGGTTTGTGAGGCTCCTTGAAGTCGCCATGAGTCGGGCTTGGTCGGTGCTCGGAACCCAGGGGTGGCGGGTGAGTGTCCGGGAGGAGGAATTGGGGTGGCGGGTCGAGTGTGTCTGGAATTGGGAACGAGCGTGTTGGGTGGTGAATCGAGCATATTGGGGGTGGGGATCGAGTGTCGGGGGATTGGGGGTGTCGAGCGTGTTGGGGTATTGGGTGGGGGTGAAGCATGTGAAGGGGATGGGGGTTTGGGTGGGTTTGAGTATATTGGGGAGAATTGGGGGGGTCGAATGTGTTTGGGTGGTGGTACGTGACTGATGAGTATGCCCTAGAGTGGAGTGGGCGGTGTGTCTACACAGGGATTCAGGTTTGAGGTGAAACCTGGTGTAAATAATTATACAATTGCATTGTTGTGAACGGCAGTCTGGTTCTTTAATTTCGTTGAGGGCATGTAGGATGTGGAAGATTCAGAGACGGTGCAGATGAGATTTACCAAGATCTGTCTGGATTAGGGAGCATGTCTCATGAGGATAGGCTGATCGAGCTGGGGCTTTTCTCTTTAGAGTAAAGGAGGATAAGATATGCAAGGCAATAAGAAGCATAGATTGAGTGGGTGACTAGAGGCTATTTCCCAGGGTGGCAATTACCCAGAGACGTAATTTTAAACTGATTGGAGGAGAGTATAAGGGAATGCTAGAATTAAGTTCTTTTTACACGTTGAGTGGTGGATGTCTGGAACACACTGCCAGGAGTGGTGATAGAGGCAGATACATTAAGGGCTTTTAAGAGACTCTTAGATAGAGAGATGTGTGGCTGTGATTGAGGTAAAGGTCAGATTGTTCTTAGAGTAGGTTTAAAGGTAGGCACACCATTGTGGGCCGAAGGGCCTGTACTGTGCTTTTCTCTGAATGTAGGCTATCTACTACTAACTTAAGCACCAAATTTGGTTATTGAAAATAGTGTTCTGACGAGCCAACAGTATAAATTCTTCCTTGTCAACTGCTTAGAGTTTCTAACAGAATTTGGAGAGTTGATTCACAGCTGACGTACACTTATATTAATGAACTAGGCTCCTACGTTGTGATACTGGGAACTTGGCTTTGTGTGTGGTAGCTCGTGTCTAACTAATCTTAGCGTTTTTTGTGGAAGTTACCAGGAATGTTGATGAAGGCAAGGCACTCAATGTTGCTTAGATGGACATTAGTAAGGTATTTGAGAAGGTCCCATGTGTGAAGTTGGTCAGGAAGATTTGGTCGCTTGACTTTCAATATGAGTTAGTAAACTGGCATAATGGGAGAAGCCAGAGAGTGGTTGTCTCTCTGACTGGTTTATGGAAGTTAGCAGTCTTAATGGTTTGGCATGGACCAGATGAGCTGAAGGAGCTTTTTTTTGCAGTGAGGTAGCATTGTTAGTAAAGGATGTAACTAGTAGAGTGGATGGGGGAGAGCCAGTGGATGTGCTATATTTAGATTTTAAAAAGGCTTTTGACAAGGTCCCACACAGGAGATTAGTGTGCAAACATAAAGCACACGGTATTGGGGGTATGGTATTGATGTGGATAGAGAATTGGTTGGCAGACAGGAAGCAAAGAGTGGAAGTAAACGGGACCTTTTCAGAATGGCAGGCAGTGACTAGTGGGGTACCACAAGGCTCAGTGCTGGGACCCCAGTTGTTTACAATATATACTAATGATTTAGACGAGGGAATTAAATGCAGCATCTCCAAGTTTGCGAATGACACAAAGCTGGGCGGCGGTGTTAGCTGTGAGGAGGATGCTAAGAGGATGCAGGGTGACTTGGATAGGTTAGGTGAGTGGGCAAATTCATGGCAGATGCAATTTAATGTGGATAAATGTGAGGCTATCCACTTTGGTTGCAAGAACAGGAAAACAGATTATTATCTGAACGGTGGCCGATTAGGAAAAGGGGAGATGCAATGAGACCTGGGTGTCATTGTACACCAGTCATTGAAGGTGGGCATGCAGATACAGCAGGCGGTGAAAAAGGCAAATGGTATGTTGACATTCATAGCAAAAGGATTTGAGTACAGGAGCAGGGAGGTTCTACTGCAGTTGTACAAGGCCTTGGTGAGACTGCACCTAGAATATTGTGTGCAGTTTTGGTCCCCTAATCTGAGGAAAGACATTCTTGCCATAGAGGGAGTACAGAGAAGGTTCACCAGATTGATTCCTGGGATGGCAGGACTTTCATATGAAGAAAGACTGGATCGACTAGGCTTAAACTCACTGGAATTTAGAAGATTGAGGGGGGATCTTATTGAAACATATAAAATTCTAAAGGGATTGGACAGGTTAGATGCAGGAAGATTGTTTCCGATGTTGGGGAAGTCCAGAATGAGGGGTCACAGTTTAAGGATAAAGGGGAAGCCTTTTAGGACCGAGATGAGGAAAAACTTCTTCACACAGAGTGGTGAATCTGTGGAATTCTCTGCCACAGGAAACAATTGAGGCCGGTTCATTGGCTATATTTAAGAGGAAGTTAGATATGGCCCTTATGGCTAAAGGGATCAGGGGGTTTGGAGAGAAAGCAGGTACAGGGTTCTGAGTTGGATGATCAGCCATGATCATACTGAATGGCGGTGCAGGCTCAAAGGGCGGAATGGCCTAATCCTGCACCTATTTTCTATGTTTCTATGAAAGGGGGTAATCGCAGTAAAAGACAATGGATAGGAAATTAAAAGTTTTTATTCTTGGTAAGCTAGAGAAGTTTGTACATTGTTATTTTGGCATCCAAACAGTAGTAGTGATGTCATAAAAGGAATTTGAGATGCATGTACAAATTCAACTGTGATCAACATTGAGATTGGTCTAAACAAATTAGCAATGTTGCAACATTTAATTTTAGATCCGTATGTTGGGAGGTCCAATAGAAAGAAAGCTATCCCAGATTGGGACTTTGTTAATCTTGTTATGTGGGGTTCTTCAGAGAAAATATGATGGTTCTTCATTGAGGTGCAAAGTGGAGCGGTGCAATCTGAAACAGGGCTCCTGAATTCAAATGAAAATTAAGGAATGAGTGTAAAAGCCACAGTGGTTCAATATTCCTTCCTGGAGCAAAAATGTAAAAGGACAGATGGCACGGTAGTGTAGTGGTTAGCACAATACTTTACAGTACAGGTGACTTCGGTTCAATTCCAGGCGCTGCCTGTAAGGTGTCTGTACATTCTTACTGTGGCCATGTCGGCTTCCTCCCACAGTCCAAAGACCTATCGACTGGTAGTTTAATTGGTCATTATAAATAGTCCTGTGAGTTGGCTTGGATTAAAATTGGGGGATTGCTAGGGAGCATGGCTCGAAGGGCCTATTCCATGCTGCGTCTCTAAAGAGAAGTGCCCAGCTGTGCTTAGTAATCTTTGAAAGTATTTTATTTAATTTAGTTAAAGAAGTCGACAGCCTGGTGATCCTTACCTCTGCTCACTCCTGTTCAGCTTTATATTCTCTTAAAGAAATTCACAGCTGGGCACTCAGTATTTCAGCTCACTCTCATACAGCTTGTCCCACTTGATGGCACAATAATATCAGCGCCAGACTCTGGAGCGAAGGTTCCCGAGTTCGAATCCAAGTTGGGTTGAGCATTGAGCTAGCAACTCAGCCTTGTAAAAACAAGAATAGCTTGCTACGGAAACACTGTCATGACAGTGCCCCGATAACTCCACTGCTGAGTTAAGGGCTATTCTTCTTCTTCTTCCATACAGCTTCATATTCTCTTGAAGAAATTCATAGCTGGGCACTCAGTAATTCAGCTCACTCCTGTTCAGCTTCATATTCTCTTGCTGAACAGTACAATCTCTTTTGTTTTTATCTCTGAGGTTACTGATTTTGACTAAACCAGTTTTGCAACTCCTGGAAGGACCCTGTGTTAAACAGTTTGGCCTTTGCGTCCCAGGCTGCTGCTTCTGCATCAGAAGGAGAAACTGGTGTTCAGTATTTTTGTTGCATTCTTTCACCTCCGTCTTAGTTCTGAAGCAGTTGTCATAATTGTGAAGTTGTAATCACAGGCAAACGTACAAGCACTTCATGGGATTCTTTAAGATCTATGAATTTCACAACATACTTGAGCAAATAAGAGCATTCTGACAGGCTGCATCTGGAATTTGGGGGGTGGGGGAGCTACTGCACAGGACCAAAAGAAGCTGCAGAGGGTTGTAAATCTAGTCAGCTTCATCTTGGGCACGAGCCCACAAAGTACCCAGGACGTCTTTGGGGAGTGATGTCTCAGAAAGTCAGCATCCATTATTAAGGACCTCCTGCACCCAGGGCATGTCCTTTTCTCACTGTTACCATCAGGTAGAAGGTACAGAAGCCTGAAGACACACACTCAGTGATTCAGGAACAGCTTCTTCCCCTCTGCAATCTGATTCCTAAATGGACATTGAACCCTTGGACACTACCTCACTTTTTAAATATACGAGGGGTGATTGATATTTTTCTCTTCTATATTATGTATTGCATTGAACTGCTAAGTTAACAAATTTCACAACACATGCCGGTGATAATAAACCTGATTCTGATTCTATTTCTGAGATTCCTTATTTTGTTCTAGGCAAAAGGTGAGCTAAATCTGCAATTTGTTTCAAAGGAGCAATTTATCCTAAAGTCTCGTACATTTATAGAAAAGAGTACAGTATTTATTTTCAAATTGCACTAACATGTCATTGAAATAACTTTTTTGCTCTTTTCCCCCACTCTAGTCTTTCACACTGGCATCAAGATGGACAAGAGGAAGATCTGTTGCTTCCAACAAGGATTATAGTACAAAACCTGAGAACCCTTTACGCCCCATCAGTAGATACCCTGTTCCATATAAAAAGGACCTGCCATATGATATTGTTGAACTGATGGAAGAGGTGGAAACCAAGGTGGGTTTCCTGTTAATGTTATATAAAAATAGTCTGAGACAATTTAGTTCTTCTACTCTGTTCCATCATTGCTGAGTTATAGTTTCTGTTGGAGTATTGTGTGCAGTTCTGGCTGTCACATTACAGGAATGACGTGCAGGTTTTGGAGAGGATGCAGAAGAGGGTGACCACTTTGTTGCTTGTATTGGAGTGTATTAGCTAAAAGCAAAGGGTGGACAAATTTGGATTATGTTTGTCTAGAATACTGAGTTTATAAAATAGAGATAGATTGGATTAGTTAATTGGTTGGCTTGGGAATAAGACCATAAGATATAGGAACTGAAATAGGCCATTGGGCCCATTGAGTCTGCTCCACCATTCAATCATGGGCTGATCCAATTCTTCCAGTCATCCCCACTCCCCTGCCTTCTCTCCATACCCTTTGATGTCTTGGCTAATCAAGAACCTATCTATCTCTGCATTAAATGCACCCAATGATTTGGCCTCCCCAGCCGCTCGTGGCGACAAGTTCCACAGATTTACCACCCTCTGACTAAAGTAATTTCTCTGCATCTCAGTTCTAAAAGGACGTCCTTCAATCCTGAAGTCATACCCTTTTGTCCTAGACTCTCCTACCATGGGAAATAACTTCGCCATATCTAATCTTTCCAGGCCTTTTAACATTCAGAATGTTTCTGAGATCCTCCCTCATTCTCCTGAACTCCAGGGAATACAGCCCAAGAGCTGCCAGACGTTCCTCATACGGTAACCCTTTCATTCCTGATGGGCCAAAGGGCCTGTTTTTGCACTGTTTGCGTTCCATGTTTTTAAAAAATCCTTGACATACCAAATCTTTGCAAACTCAGAATGAAATATAGCCGCTGCCATGCCATCATAATTGCATCAATATATTGGGTCCACATTAGATCTTCAGAGACACCCCTGAAATTACCTAGTAATATGGGCTCTCTCATCAGCCTGTCCGTATACTGTCTCAAGAATAGCTCCTGGACATGCCTAACAAATACTCCCCTATCAAGCCATTTGCACTGAGGTGCCGATCAGTATTAGAGAAGTTGAAGTCATCTATTATAACAACCCTGTTGTTTTTGCACCTTTCCGAAATCTGTGTATTTATCTGCTGTTTGGTGTCCCTGTTGCTACTGCGGGCCTAAAGAATACTAGAAAAATTAAGCATTTAATTACCAAGTGCATTAGTTTGGCAAAAATTTGTGACAGAAGGGCCTGTTGCAGTGCTGTACTGTTCAGCTGCTAAACAAGACAGGAGTCCGTGGTATTACAGAACAGGTACTGGCATAGACAGAAGACTCTGCCTCCTGCCAATCAGACAATCTTCTATCCATGCTAGTACCTGTCCTGCAATAGCATGGACCTCTATCGTGTTTAGCAACCAGATCTAAGGAGAATGTGTTGGTGGCTTGCAGAGGGTCCAGAGAAGGTTCAAGAGAACGATTCTGGGAATGTAAGGCTTAAGGTATGAGGAGTGTTTGATGTCTCTGGGCCCATACTCACTGGGGTTTAGAAGAATGGGGGGAATTCAGTAAATGTGTCAATTATTGAAAGGTCTGGATAGAATGGATGTGGGGAGTTCAGGACAGGGGGCAGTGCCAGAATAGAAGGGATGTTCCTTTGAAACAGAAGGGGGAATTTCTTTAGCCAGGGGTAGTGAATCTGTGGAATTCATTGCCACAGACAGCTATGGAGACCAAGTCATTGAATATGTTTAAAGTGGAGGTTGATAGGTAATTGGTTAGTCAGGGAGTTCCTCCCTCTACCCTCAAATTCCAATATTTGTTAACCAGTCATCAGTCTACTCCTGCTTTATCCTTAAAATTCCACTTCATGGAAATGCCCTTTTGAAAGTCCAAATTTCACAAATTAACTGCATTACATTAATCTATTCTGTTGATAACAAACTTATACAGTGGCATGCAAAAGTTTGGGCACCACTGGTCAAAATTTCTGTTACTGTGAATAGTTAAGTGAGTAGAAGACGAACTGATCTCCAAAAGTCATAAAGTTAAAGATGAAATATGCTTTTCAACATTTTAAGTATAGTTCGTGTATTATTTTTGTTTTGTAAAATTTTAGAGTGATAAAAAGGAAAGGAGGACCATGCAAAAGTTTGGGCACCCCAAAAGATTTGAGCTCTCAGATAACTTTTACCAAGGTCTACCTTAATTAGCTGGTTAGGGCTATGGCTTGTTCACAGTCATCATTAGGAAAGGCCAGGTAATGCAAATTTCAATGCTTTTTTAATTCCCTGACTCCTCAAACCTTGTCCTAACAATCAGCAGCCATGGGCTCATCTAAGCAGCTGCCTAGCACTCTGAAAATTAAAATAAATGATGCCCACATAGCAGGAGAAGGCTAAAAGAAGATAGCAAAGCGTTTTCAGCTAGCCATTTCCTCAGTTTGTAATGTAATTAAGAAATGGCAGTTAACAGGAATGGTGGAGGTCAAGTTGAGGTCTGGAAGACCAAGAAAACTTTCCGAGAGAACTGCGTAGGATTGCTAGAAAGGCAAATCAAAACCCCTGTTTGACTGCAAAAGACCTTCAGCAAGATTTAGCAGACTCTGGAGTGGTGGTGCACTGTTCTACTGTGCAGCGACACCTGCACAAATATGACCTTCATGGAAGAGTCATCAGAAGAAAACCTTTCCTGCATCCTCACCACAAAATTCAGCGTTAGAAGTTTGCAAAAGAACATCTAAACAAGCCTGATACATTTTGGGAACAAGTCCTGTGGACTGATGAAGTTAAAATAGAACTTTTTGACCGCAATGAGCAAAGGTATGTTTGGAGAAAAAAAGGGTGCAGAGTTTCATGAAAAGAACACCTCTCCATCTGTTAAGCATGGGGGTGGATCGATCATGCTTTGTGCTGCGGACTCGTGACACGGTCGGTAAGCCAGAGGGTCACCATGGCTTCTGGGTCGCATTCCACAGACATCTTGGTGGGTTGTGTAGCAACATTGGTGGTGCAGGGCACAGAGTATCGGGACTTTGCGTTACTGGTCATGCCTCAACTGTGTGCCCCTGTGCTATTGGGGCTGGACTTCCAGAGCCACTGCGAAAGTGTGACTATGGCATATGACGGGCCCCTCCCACCACTCACTGTCAGGAATCCTCAGTTTTGTGGGACTTCGCCATATACCCCGCTACTGACCACACACACACACCGACCCACACATCCCACCCAGCACCATGCCGACAGCTGCGCTATTGACACCACTTGTAGCCTTTCCACCCTCAAGATCCCTCCCCCACCGCTGTTTGCCAACCTGACCCCCGACTGTAAACCTGTGGCAACTAAAAGCAGGAGGTACAGCGTGGGAGACAGGGCCTTCATTCAGTCAGAGGTGCAGTGGCTGCTCAGGGAGGGGATCATTGAGCCAAGCACAAGTCCTTGGAGGGCCCAGGTGGTTGTTGTTCAGACCGGGCAGAAAAATAGGATGGTCGTGGACTATAGCCAGACCATCAATAGGTTCACGCAGCTTGACGCGTATCCCCTACCCCGCATCGCGGATATGGTCAACCAGATAGCTCAGTACAAGGTGTACTCGACAATAGATCTGAAATCCGCTTATCACCAGCTCCCCATCCGCCCAGAGGACCGCCCCTACACCGCCTTCGAGGCGGGCGGCAGGCTCTATCACTTCCTGCGCGTCCCCTTCGGTGTCACAAATGGTGTCTCTGTCTTCCAGAGGGAAATGGACCGGATGGTGGACCAGTGCCAACTGAAGGCCACATTTCCCTATCTGGATAATATCACCATCTGTGGTCATGACTGGTCGGATCACAACGCCAACCTCCAATGATTTTTCCAAGTGGCCAAAGCCCTGAACCTTATAACAGGGACAAGTGTGTGTTCGGAACCACCCGGCTCGCTATCCTTGGGTATGTCGTGGAGAACGGGGTCATTGGCCCTGATCCCGACCGTATGCGCCCCCTGTTAGAACTCCCTCTTCCCACCACCCTCAAAGCCCTCAGACGGTGCCTGGGCTTCTTTTCCTATTACGCCCAATGGGTCCCCCATTACGCAGACAAGGCCCGCCCCCTGGTCAAGTCTACCACATTTCCCCTCTCTGCCGAGGCCCGTGCGGCCTTCAGCTGCATTAAAGGGGACATTGCCAAAGCAACGATGCATGCGGTAGACGAGACCATTCCCTTCCAAGTAGAGAGTGATGCCTCCGATTTCGCGCTGGCTGCTACCCTCAATCAGGCAAGCAGGCCAGTAACATTCTTTTCTCGTACCCTTCAAGGCCCTGAAATTCGGCACTCCGCGGTGGAGAAAGAAGCCCAGGCCATAGTGGAAGCTATTAGGCACTGGAGGCACTATCTCGCCGGCAAAAGGTTCACCTTGCTGACCGACCAGCGCTCAGTTGCGTTCATGTTCAGCAACCAACAGCGGGGCAAAATCAAAAATGATAAAATTTTGCGGTGGAGAATAGAACTCTCCACCTACAACTATGATATCCTGTACCGGCCTGGAAGGCTCAATGAGCCCCCTGATGCCCTATCCCGGGGAGCGTGTGCCAGCGCACAGCTCGACCAGCTATACGCCCTCCATGCACATCTTTGCCACCCGGGGGTCACCCGATTTTACCATTTCGTGAAAGCCCGGAACCTGCCGTACTCCCTTGAGGACATCAGGACGATGACCAGGGACTGCCAAGTCTGCGCTGAGTGCAAACCGCACTTCTACCGTCCTGAAAAGGCGCAACTTATTAAGGCCACCCGCCCCTTTGAGCGACTGAGTGTTGACTTTAAGGGCTCCCTTCCCTCCGACCACAATGTCTACTTTCTCAACATTATCGACGAGTACTTGCGGTTCCCCTTTGCCATCCCCTGCCCCGACACCACTGCCACGTCTGTCATAAAAGCTCTGCGCCAGCTTTTCATTCTGTTCGGATATTCCTGCTATATCCACAGTGGTAGAGGGTCCTCCTTTATGAGTGACGAGCTGCGTCAGTACCTGCTGGCCAGGGGCATTGCTACTAGTAGGACCACGAGCTATAATCCCTGGGGAAATGGACAGGTGGAGAGGGAGAGTGCCACAGTGTGGAAGGCCACACTTTTAGCCCTTAAGTCAAAAGGGTTGCCGGTCTGTCGATGGCAGGAGGTCCTCCCCGAGGCACTCCACTCTATCCGCTCCCTGTTATGTATGTCCACCAATGCCACCCCTCACGAGCGCCCATTCTCTTTTCCCAGGAAGTCTGCCGGTGCTGCCACTGGGACCACCCTACCGGCTTGGCTGACATCCCCAGGGCCAGTGCTGCTCCGGAAACATGTGAGGAGCAATAAATACTCCCCGCTGGTTGAGAGGGTTCACCTTCTACATGCGAACCCCCAGAATGCCTACGTGGTCTTACCTGATGGGCGGGAGGACACGGTCTCCGTCCGCGACCTGGCGCCCGCAGGAGCAGCAGACCACTACCCCGAACACTCCACGGTAACTATGAACCCTGTACCCAAGGTGACACCGCGCACACCGAGCCCTACACAGACTCCTCATGACACTCCTATACTGGGCGTCTCGCACACGCATGAGGGATCACTGACGCCTAGTGGGCTGACACCTCCAGTTGGGCCGGAACCAGCACAACCACCGTCTCCGGTGCAATCACCACCGTCACCTGTGCAATCACAGCCGGTGCTATGTAGATCGCAACGACAGATTCGACCACCTGATAGACTTAACCTGTAAATATACTTGTAAGAAACTTCGCCCCATGAGGACTCTCTTTTAAAATTTGGGCTTGTGTTGCAGTCAGTGGCACAGGGAACATTTCACTGGTAGAGGGAAGAATGAATTCAATTAAATACCAGCAAATTCTGGAAGTAAACATCACACTGTCTGTAAAGAAGCTGAAGATGAATAGAGGATATGATCCTCTACAACAGGATAATGATCCTTAATGCACCTCAAAATCCACAATGGACTACCTCAAGAGGCGCAAGCTGAAGGTTTTGCCATGGCCCTCACAGTCCCCCGACCGGAACATCATTGAAAATCTGTGGATAGACCTCAAAAGAGCAGTGCATGCAAGACGTCCCAAGAATCTCACAGAACTAGAAGCCTTTTGCAAGGAAGAATGGGTGAAAATCCCCTAAACAAGAATTGAAAGACTCTTAGCTGGCTACAGAAAGCATTTACAAGCTGTGATACTTGCCAAAGGGGGTGTTGCTGAGTACTGACCATGCAGGGTGCCCAAACTTTTGCTTTGGACCCTTTTACTTTTTTTGTTATTTTGAAACTGTAAACGATGGAAATAAAAAAAGTAATCTTGCTTAAAATATTAAAGAAATGTGTCATCTTTAACTTTATGCCTTTTGGAAATCAGGTCATCTTTTACTTGCTTAGGCTATTCATAGTAACAGAAATTTTGACTGGGGTGCCCAAACTTTTGCATGCCACTGTAACTCTTAATGGAATTGTCGGATTCCCTCTTCATCTGTTTATTCTGCTCATTGTATTATTATTTTGTAAATTTGGTTCACCACTTTCCATAGTAAATGTCATGCCACATTTCATTCAGTTATGTCTTCCCCATTTCATATCTGCAAATGCCCATTCTATCCTCACCTTTGCTTTACAATGACTTGGACAATTGGGACACCACTGGACATTGAGGAGGGTCCCATTGGGACACCACGGAGCGTTGCGGAACGTCCATTACTTTTTTGGTAATCTCAATATTATGTCCAAGGCAGTTGTTTGGTCGTCTGTTGTAGGAGATCTGCTGCCTCCTTCTGTTAACCATTTTCATCATTTTGTTCACTGATGTATCATTGTTAAACCATCTATTTCCTTATAATTTTTCTGTATAACCTAAAGTATTTTTTAGAATACATGTTTTATACAGCTTTTAAATTGTGTATAACCTGTGGGAATCTTAAATAATAATTTTGCTTCACAGGTTGGATTTTTGCCAAATATATTTAAAGCACTTTCCTATCGGCCTGTGGAATTCAGGGCATTCTTTGCCTACTACAATGCTATAATGAACAAAGAAACAGGTAAGATAGATCAAAAGACTTCATTTGGAAATCAGCGGGTGAGTTTTTTCTGTGAGATTTCAGTGGTAACGTATCCACTTTGCAATGCTTCCAATCTGTATTGGCACTGAGTGTTCTGCTCCTTGCATGTTGATATGACTGGATTAGACAAATTAGACGAGCAGTATTCTGAGATTCAAGGGCGGGGGGTACGGATCTACTGGGCTTTGGGTGTGGAGGCACTATAAACCAGTACAGTGGTTGTATTCAAATCCATAACTGGATATGGAATTGAATTTAATATTTTTAGTAACATGAGCTGTATAAAGTATTAACTGAAAGAACAGTTCATTGTTTTAAATAAGCATTTATTGGCTTTAGGGTAAATTGTATAAATAGTCGATATGGAAGACATGGGTAAGAACACTCGGGTTACTTTAGCAAAGAGCTGCACAGATACTGTAGATCTCTTCTCCCTCGTGTTTATGTTTTAGCAAAGATATGCCAGGTATTTGATGAATTCTCTCCTAACAGCAGAACAGATTCTCCTCATTCCCATCCCAGCTAGAATAATATATGGCTTAAAGCAATAAATTAATATTTTAGAGAAAATTCAGTAAGTTGATTTTTTTTGATGAAATTTGTTTGAAAGAAATGTTTTAAACTTTTCCCTACCTTTCACCATGAATTTGTCCTTAGGAAATCTCAGCAAAGCAGATCGGGAGCTTATTATTGTGGCGACAAGCGCAAATAACTTTTGCCCCTACTGTGTGATAGCGCACTGTGCCCTACATCGCCTTTATTCAAAAAATCCCACTCTGGCAGATCAGGTGAGTGATTAAGTGTTGCCTCCTGGTGAGCCTCAGGCTGGCTCAGCTCGCTTTCGTTTAGGGGGAGCAGCCTTCGGCCCCGCCAAACTGGGTAATGAAATTTATGTGTGGATGCCGTGTGATGTACCCCACACCGCCAATTAACAGATTGCACACAATGTACGATTTACAGATTGGACTTCATAGATCTTACTGGAACTATGTAATTAATAAAGATACAATATAAAAGGAATGTAAAAGATGCCAAACTTATCAGAGTTCAGCCACTTCGTGCACAACTGTTGGAGCTCAATTAATGGAGTCTTTCCACCATTCGATCTCCTCTGACCTCCTCGACCCACCGCTTGGGACCAACCACGTTGCTTGACCAGAGCGCGTCGAACACGTCTTCCCTCTTCGGTTCTCCTCCCAAAATGCCCTGGGCCTTGGACTCCCTCTTGGGTCTGATCCTCGCCCAGCTTACAGCATCTCTCTCATCGCGTCTCCTCTCTCTGTCCCCATTGCGCCTTCCTCCCAAAGCCCGTGAAAACAATAGCTTACAGACACACAAGAAAGAATAACATCTATCCCAATTGGATAGCAAATGAATACAATTCCCATTATCAGTAATTATAATCCAGCAGTTAACATTACAGAGAAGGCCATTTTATTATAACATAACAAAGAAGCCATTTCATTAGCCTTAACAAATAACATGAAAGAAGAAACCCCTTACAATAAGTATTTTGTCTGAAAATGCTGTTTTTTTTTTTAATTTTATTTTTATTTGGATAAGGTATTCATAAGTATTACATAAACTTTTTAAATATAAAGCCTTTTCCATTTTTTATATATGTATAAACCTATATGTATTTATACATTCACAAGTACACACTAAGATGGTATTTAAAGAAAAGTAATTAGGCACTTAAATAGATATTTATGTGCAATTGTAATTCCACACTATTAAACTAAATAATAATAATAGTTGTTAAAAAATTAGTAATAATAGCGGTTGAATAATAATTTCCATGTATCTCTTCTGGTCCATTTCTTTCTTGTCCAAAATAATGTGTGTAACCCTATGTAAATTCCATCGTAGGTGTTTGTATCGTAACACATTCATGTTTGCTCCCATTTATAAACATACTTATCCAGTTCCTGTGTACTTGTTTACTTCAAGTTATCTTTTTCTTTCCCCAAATCTTTTCCTTGTGTTAATTCCACATTTTCCAGAAATAAAACAGTGAACATTCAAACTAAGGGAGCTTACATTAACACTATTACCATGTTGATGAGAAAAGCAGTATGAACCATTAGGAGAAACATCTAATGTCTGCTCGCATGGGGGTTCTAAATTCAATCCATTTATTCCAAATTTGATAAAAGATTTTCTTTTTGAATTCTCAGGGAGTAAGTCATCTTTTCCATTTTAAATATTTCCAAAATAATTTCATGCCAATCTTCTAAAGTAGATGATACTGGATTTAGCAACTTTCTGTTGATTGATTTCTTACTTGCCGCTAAAAGGGTCTGCAGCAACTTTATATCTTCCTTCTGTTCCGAAAACAATACATGCCCCAAATAGAGAGTCACGAAGTCCAGAGGTATCTGTATCTTAAATACCTTAACTAATGTTCTGTGAATACCTTTCCAATATAAACTTAATTTAGGACAATCTCAGAAAATATGGAAATGATTTGCCACCTTGGAGCCACGTCTTCTCCAACATGCCATGTTTGGGTCTTTATATATTTTTCCTGGTATGGGGTCTTGAAGTATCTTATAATATTTTTCCAGCAATGTTCTCTACAAACAAAAGAGTTAGTTGAAGACCACTGAAAGCTGCATATTTTCCCCCCAAACCTCCTCTGAAAGTACCAATCCCGCTTCTTCCTCCCACTTTAATATACAATGTGTTTTCATTTTCAGCATGAAAGAGGGCATTATATAATTGAGAAATTGATTGAATTGGTATTGAGCTGTAAACTGAATTCAAAATCTTGAAAATTTCTATAATTCTGCTGTTGATAAGTCTGTATATCTACAATTCTGGTTAGTGTCGTACTTGAAGGTACCTAAAAACAAAAAATTGTTATGTTCTAGGCCATGTTTGTCCTGCAAGGATTGAAAACTTTGTAATGCACTTTTATGTGTGAATGAGAGGTAGGTTGTAAGACCTTTCTTTATCCATAGTTCAAATCTTTTATCTCCTCTGCTGGGAAAGAATTTGGTATCATAAGCACACCATCTAAAAAGTTTTAACGTGTTGTAAATTCCACATAAATTAATCACCTTCTGCCATATTTTTAATGTGAGATTCATCCAGCTGATTTTAATCTTTTCCAATTGGGCCATCAATCCTTCGTCCGCAATTGAGGCCTGTAGAGGGAAACGTCAACAGCGGGGTTATCTGTGAAGCATAAAAATAATTTTTCAAGCAATGAAGTGCCATACCTCCTCCTTCCTTTACTAACTGTAAGGTGTTAAATCCGATTCTAGATTTCTTTCCTTGCCAGATAAAGCGGGAAATCCATTTGTCCCATTCCTTAAATTGATTGTCTACCTCCACAGGTAAATTCTGGAAAAAGTAAAGTAGCTGAGGGAGAATATTCATTTTTATGATATTTATCCTTGAATTTAAACTTAAATCGAGGATAAGATTCCATCTATGTATATCTGCTTTTATCTCTGAAACTAATGGCCCATAATTTGCCTGTGACAACATTGTAAGATCTTTTGGCAGGGTTATTCCTAAATATTTTAATGATTTAGCTTCCCACTTAAGATCATATGTATCCTGCAACTTTTTGGATGCTGTATAATTTAGGGATCTAACCTGTGTTTTCTTTACATTAGTTTTATAACCTGATATTTTCCCAAGCTCATCCAACAGTGTAAACAATCCTATGAATGATTTTTCTGGTTCACTCAAATAAACTAAGACATCATCTGCGAATAGCGCTACTTTCTGTTCAATCCCTGCCACCTTG